>NC_057814.1:565116542-565153809 GCF_018294505.1 Triticum aestivum
CATCCGTTGCATGGCAATCCCTACTACTCACATTGACATCAATTGATGGGCATCTCCATAGCCCATTGATTTGCCGCGTCAATGTGAACTTTCTACCTTTTTGTCTTCTCACATAACCCCCATCATTATACTTTATTCCACCCATAATGCTATATCCATGGCTTGTGCTCATGTACTGCGTGAGGGTTGAAAAGGCTGAAGCGCGTTAAAAAGTATGAACCAATTGCTTGGCTGAAACCGGGGTTGTGCATGATGGGAGCATTTTGTGTGACGAAAATGAAGCATGGCGTAACGATATGAATTTTTAGGGATAAGCTTTCTTTGACTATGTTATTTTGATAAGACATAATTGCTTGGTTAGCACGTTGAAGTATTATTGTTTTTATGTCAGCATTAAACTTTTATCTTCTATCTTTCGGATCTAAATATTCATGCCACAATCAAAAGAATTACATTGAAAATTATGCTAAGTAGCATTCCAGATCAAAAATTCTGTTTTTATCATTTACCTACTCGAGGACGAGCAGGAATTAAGCTTCAGGATGCTTGATACGTCTCCAACGTATCTATAATTTTTGATTGTTCCATGCTATTATATTATCTGTTTTGGATGTTCAATGGGCTTTATTATACACTTTTATATTATTTTTGGGAGTAACCTATTAACAGGAGGCCCAGCCCAAATTGCTGTTTCTTTGCCTATTTTAGTGTTTCGAAGGAAAGGAATATCAAACGGAGTCCTAACAGAATGAAACCTTCGGGAACGTGATTTTCGGAACAAACGTGATCCAAAGGACTTGGAGTGGACATCAAGCAATCAACAAGGAGGCCACGAGGCAGGGAGGCGCGCCTGCCCCCCTGGGCGCGTCCCCCACCCTCGTGGGCCCCTCGTAGCTCTCCTGACCGACTTCTTTTGCCTATATATACTCATATACCCTGGAAACAACAGAAGACGAGCCGAAACCCTATTTCCACCACCGCAACCTTCTGTACCTGTGAGATCCCATCTTGGGGCCTTTTCTGGAGCTCCGCCGGAGGGGGCATTGATCACAGAGGGCTTCTACATCAACACCATAGCCTCTCCGATGATGTGTGAGTAGTTTACCCCAGACCTTCGGGTCCATAGTTATTAGTTAGATGGCTTCTTCTCTCTCTTTGGATCTCAATACGAAGTTATCCTCGATTCTCTTGGAGATCTATTCGATGTAATCTTCTTTTGCGATGTGTTTGTCGAGATCCGATGAATTGTGGGTTTATGATCAAGATTATCTATGAACAATATTTGAATCTCCTCTGAATTCTTTTATGTATGATTTTTATCTTTGCAAGTCTCTTCGAATTATCTGTTTGGTTTGGTGTACTAGATTGATCTTTCTTGAAATGGAGAAGTGCTTAGCTTTGGGTTCAATCTTGCGGTGCTCGATCCCAGTGACAATAGGGGAAACGACACGTATTGTATTGTTGCCATCGAGGATAAAAAGATGGGGTTTTTATCATATTGCTTGAGTTTATCCCTGTACATCATGTCATCTTGCTTAAAGCATTACTCTGTTCTTATGAACTTAATACTCTAGATGCATGCTGGATAGCGGTCGATGTGTGGAGTAATAGTAGTAGATGCAGGAAGGAGTCGGTCTACTTGCCGTGGACGTGATGCCTATATACATGATCATACCTAGATATTTAAATAACTATGCTCAATTCTATCAATTGCTCGACAGTAATTCGTTCACCCACCGTAATACTTATCCTCTCGAGAGAAGCCACTAGTGAAACCTATGGCCCCCGGGTCTATTCTCTATCATATTAATCTCTTGTTATTTCTATTACAGTTTATTTTGCTTTCTTTACTTTTTAGTCTTTATCATAAAAATACCAAAAATATTATCTTATTATCTCTATCAGATGTCACTTTTGCAAGTGGTCGTGGAGGGATTGACAACCCCTTTATCGCGTTGGTTGCAAGGTTCTTGTTTGTTTGTGTAGGTGCATGGGACTTGAGCGTGGTCTCCTACTGGCTTGATACTTTGGTTCTCAAAACTGAGGGAAATACTTACGCTACTTTACTGTATTCTCCCTTTCCTCTTCAAGGGAAAACCAACGCAGTGCTCAAGAGGTAGCAGTAATCAGTCCGCACCTCACAATGAGAAGCTTCTGTAGCACTAAACCCAGTCTTCCTCAGCAAGATACTCCCGATGGTTTCCAGCATAAGCCATCCAATTGTCCTCAGTACGACACTGGTGCAAGATAGTACATTGTGAATTGACAGCAGATGGCAGAATCAGATCCGCAACAGTTGGTTAGAAGCAAGAATCAATTAGAACACAAGTCTGCCTCGGGAATGAGATTCTCAGATACATGTGAAGGAAGCCAAATATACACCTCAGTGTGACAATGGACTATGAAGATTGACGACAACACTGAGCTCTGTATAAGTACCGGTGAACCTGGAATATGATCCTGATGAGCCCTTGTCTTCTTTTCTTTGGTAACGGCACCACGCCTGTGTTCTGAGCCGTTTTCGGCCATACGGGGTGGATGCCGACTTTATATTTCTCTATTCAACAGCTGTCACGAGTTCTGAGCTGCTTTCCGGCCGTCTCATATAGTTGTTGAGTTTATTTTTGTCAGAGTAGCCCAGTAGCTGCTTTTGGCTATTTTAGGGAGCTACCACGTTCTTGTTATCTACACGGCCTCATACTCTGAGCTGCTTTTCGGCCTTGTTGAGCCGTGGTTGAGCTATTTCAGTGATGCCCCAAATCTGAGTTGTAAACACCGTTCTGGTGGCTACTGATTAATTTGCCGAATTTTTTGCAAGGGTTCAGGTGATCATTTCCCCCCGGTCAGAATGTTGCACCCGACAGAACCTATGGTCACACGAAGAAGCAGTATGACCCCGCTCTTTCCACCAAGGATCCAGATAGGGAAAACAATAATGAAGGAGCAAGACAGTGGAGCCAGTTAGGATGGTTCAGAAATTCCTGCGCTAAGTCAGAATCTGTCAGGAAAGCGGTTCTGCCTCAACTCACTGTTTGGTACCCGAAGGACCTACATTTCATGGAGGAACCCAATGCAAGGAGTCAGAGCTTGGGTGTTCATCAGGAAAAATCTGATCACCACTTCATGGAAGGTTGTCAGTATAGACACAGCAACCGGTAATCACTCTCGGATTTGTGAGACGGACATATATTTCAGTCATGATAACCAATCACACTCAGCCAAGTCAGCAGATATGAGCAGAATTGGAGTCAGTATAAGTAGGAAAATGGGAAGTAAGATCTGCCAAGATATGGATACAGTGAAGCGAACCGCCCCAGAGCCAGTCAGGCAAGTCAGATGAAGAATTTAATGGGAACAATCAACAAAGGAAAAGGATACCCAAGTTGGAATAGGTTTCCTTAAGGCAGTATATTCATACTTGTTCCCTGAGCAACCAAATCTCGAGGACGAGATTTCTTTAAGGGGGAAGGTTTGTCACAGCCTGATTTTTGGCCCTTTCCTTTTCATTTGATTTTCTATGGATTTTTCTCGAGTTTTCTTTTCCGTGGCTTTGTGGTCTGGAAACTGAAGAAGATGACCTCTTCTTTCTTTCAAGAGTGGCTTGTCATCCTCATATCCATCCCAAGACCTTGCCATTTCCATCTTGGACCAACCCCTATATTCTTTTTCTAGGAAATATTCCTTTTTTCTGTTAAAGGAATAATTCTAATTGTCCTAGATTGTGAACCAACCTATATTTCCATCACTCCTAAATTCCCAAATAATTCTCATAAATTATTTGGGTCATATATTCCTCAAGTATGGCAAATTATTTCATTTGCCATGTTTATCATCATGCTCAAATAATTCATTTCCTATTCTGCCCTAAATGGCACATTGTGAAGTAAGTGCTATTTTCCTTTGCCCAATTGACCTCAAACTTCTGGGACACCTTTTCATGTCCAAATAATTGGCATGTGCCAAAATTCAACTTTATTTGCCTAGCCAAGCTTCCTCAATGATTTTTCAAAGTTCCTGTCTGAGGGAAGCCTTTGTGAAGAAAGTGCTAGCTAGGGTTATCCAAATAAGTTGAAATTTTGCACACTCCTTCATCTGCTCATATAATTGCCCTCCTCCAATTTTCAGCCCTATCCTATGATCTATGAGAGCACAGGACCAAATCTTTGTTTCTGGCAATATTTTCAGGTTGTGAAGCAGGTATATTTTAAATTGCTTCATTAATTTTGATAAATTACCAGATCATGCTCCTACCCATATAACATCTCTCCACCAAATTTGGGATCATTTTCTTAAGCTATTTGATCACCAAAATTATTTCTAGTTTCTGTCCAAAGGAGATGTTTGTGAAGCAATTACTATTTTGGCATGTCCATTTGGTATGAAACATTTACAGCATCTTCATATGGCCACATAACCCTGCCTTGCCAAATTTAAGCTCAACTTGACACTCTATGTGAGTGCACCTTCCTGATCTTGATTGTGGACCAATTTGTGCACTTGTTAAGCAATTGTATTAATACTTGATCCAAATCCCTCCATAATTACCAGGATCGTAGTCCCTCCATAGTTAAACACCTCAGACAACTCCATTTGACCCAATCAGCTCCCTGTTGATCACCAGTGCTTATCCAAAACTGATCCAGCAAAGTTTCAGCGATGCCACACTCCTCTCGTTGTCTCCTCTTGATCCATCGACTCCCTCAACTTGTATGATGAAGGGACTCATCGCTAGACAACGTTTCCCTGACTCTTGCGTCCCCTCCTTGCCGGTCACAGTGGTGACCGCGTCGTTTGCACGCGCGCTGGCAGCGTTGGACGCGCTCTGGGTGTCGCAGCTCGTGTGTCCGCTGGTGCCGACCTGACTCCCCCTCCCTCTCATGTCGCCCTCGACCTGTTGCCCCCTCTCAAGCCTCCTCGCCGGAGCTAGACGCCGCGCGTCCACGGGCGCATAGTGCTGACAAGGCATTTAAGGCGTTCGGCTTCTTCTCCCCTTGTCCACGAGCTCGGACTCATCTCCGTGAGCCCTGCCGTTCCTCCGTTCCTCCTCGCTCGCGCCCGCGAGGCAGAGTCACGGCCGGCCCTCCCTTCCAGCTGGCTAGCGGGCCCCGCGGGCCCCGCACGTCAGGGAGCCAGCCGCCGGCCCCGCGTTGACCCGGGCTGCCCACGTGGATAAGTGACGGGTGCCCCACCCTGTGGGACCCGCACTTCAGCGAGATAAGCCCGGCCCCGCCACTGTCATGTCAGTTAAGTGGAAGCGCAGTTTCTAGAACACGTTTTTGAATTTCGAAAGTGTATTTTGTGTTAACTGCGGCTGAAAGTGCGCTTTCCTTTATAGGAAACGTATTCACTCGAATACGCTTTCAGTTTTTCTGTCCAGGCCCTGTTTGAAAATATTTTTCTTGCAGATAGGTCCCTGGCAGAAAACTCCTCCTAACTTTTTATCCGTAACTCCGATCGAGGTGAATCCTACGCCCACGTCTTCATCTCGTCGAGCCCGTTCTGTTCCCATCATTTCCTTCAGTACACAGTAATTATTGCCCACTTGCACTAGAGTCAATAATCTAGATTACACAGTAATGATTCTAACACCCATGGAGTCTGGGTGCTGATCATGTTTTGCTCATGAGAGAGGCTTAGTCAACGGGTCTGCAACATTCAAATCTGTATGTATTTTGCAAATCTCTATGTCTCCCTCCTTGACTTGATCGCGGATGGAATTGAAGCGTCTCTTGATGTGCTTGGTTCTCTTGCGAAATCTAGATTCCTTTGCCAAGGCAATCGCACCGGTATTGTCACAAAAGATGCACTAGGTATGACACCTAGATCGGATATGAACTCCTTCATCCAGACTCCTTCATTTGCTGCTTCCGAAGCAGCTATGTACTCCGCTTCACACATAGATCCCACCACGACGCTTTGCTTAGAACTGCACCAACTGACAGCTCCACCGTTCAATATAAATACGTATCCGGTTTGTGAATTAAATTCATCCAGATCAGTGTCAAAGCTTGCATCGACGTAACCATTTATGACGAGCTCTTTGTCACCTTCATAAACGAGAAACATGTCCTTAGTCCTCTTCAGGTATTTCAGGATGTTCTTGACCGCTGTCCAGTGATCCACTCCTGGATTACTTTGGTACCTCCCTACTAAACTAATAGCAAGGCACACATCAGGTCTGGTACACAACATTGCATACATGATAGAACCTATGGCTGAAGCATAGGGAATGACTTTCATTTTCTCTCTATCTTCTACAGTGGTCGGTCATGAAGTCTGACTCAACTTCACACCTTGGAACACAGGCAAGAACCCTTTCTTCAAAACTTCTTCAAAACTTTATCAAGGTATGTGCTTTGTGAAAGTCCAATTAAGCGTCTTGATCTATCTTTATAGATCTTGATGCCCAATATATACGCAGCTTCAACGAGGTCTTTCATTGAAAAACTCTTATTCAAGTATCCTTTTATGCTATCCAGAAATTCTATATCATTTCCAATCAACAATATGTCATCCACATATAATATTAACAGAGCTCTCACACACTTTCTTGTAAATACAGGCTTCTCCAAAAGTCTGTATAAAAACATATGCTTTGATCAAACTATCAAAATGTTTATTCCAACTCCGAGATACTTGCACCAGTCCATAAATGGATCACTGGAGCTTGCACACTTTGTTAGCACCCTTTGGCTCGATAAAACCTTCGGGTTGCATCATATACAACTCTTCTTTCAGAAATCCATTCAGGAATGCAGTTTTGACATCCATTAGCCAAATTTCATAATCGTAAAATGCGGCAATTGCTAACATGATTTGGACGGACTTAAGCATCGCTAAGGGTGAGAAGGTCTCATCATAGTCAACTCCTTGAACTTGTCGAAAACCTTTCGCAACAAGTCAAGCTTTGTAGACAGTAACATTACCATCAGCGTCAGTCTTCTTTTGGAAGATCCATTTATTCTCTATGGCTTGCCGATCATCGGGGAAGTCAACCAAAGTCCACACTTTGTTCTCATACATGGATCCCATCTCAGATTTCATGTCTTCAAGCCATTTCGCGGAATCTGGGCTCATCATCGCTTCCTCATAGTTCGTAGGTTCGTCATGGTCAAGTAACATGACCTCCAGAACAGGACTACCGTACCACTCTGGTGCGGATCTTACTCTGGTTGACCTACGAGGTTCAGTAGTAACTTGATCTGAAGTTTCATCATCATTATAATTAGCTTCCTCACTAATTGGTGTAGGAATCACTGGAACTGATTTCTGTGATGATCTACTTTCCAATAAGGGAGCAGGTACAATTACCTCATCCAGTTCTACTTTCCTCCCACTCACTTCTTCCGAGAGAAACTCCTTCTCTAGAAAGGATCCATTCTTAGCAACGAATATCTTGCCTTCGGATCTGTGATAGAAGGTGTACCCAACAGTCTCCTTTGGGTATCGTATGAAGACACATTTCTCCGATTTGGGTTCGAGCTTATCAGGTTGATGTTTTTCACATAAGCATCGCAGCCCCAAACTTTAAGAAACGACAACTTGGGTTTCTTACCAAACCACAGTTCATATTGTGTCGTCTCAACGGATTTAGATGATGCCCTATTTAACGTGAATGCAGCCGTCTCTAAAGCATAACCCCAAAACGATAGCAGTAAATCAGTAAGAGACATCATAGATCGCACCATATCTAATAAAGTGCGGTTAGGACGTTCGGACACACCGTTACGCTGTGGTGTTCCGGGTGGCGTGAGTTGCAAAACTATTCCTTATTGTTTCAAATCAAGACCAAACTCGTAACTCAAATATTCTCCTCCACGATCGGATCATAGAAACTTTATTTTCTTGTTACGATGATTTTCCACTTCACTCTGAAATTCTTTGAACTTGTCAAATGTTTCAGACTTATGTTTCATTAAGTAGATATACCCATATATTCTGAAATCATCTGTGAAGGTCAAAAAATAACGATACCCGCCGTGAGCCTCAACACTCATCGGACTGCATACATCAATATTTATTATTTCCAACAAGTCTATTGCTCGCTCCATTGTTCCGGAGAACGGAGTCTTAGTCATCTTGCCCATGAGGCATGGTTCGCAAGCATCAAGTGATTCCAAATGCCCATCAGCATGGAGTTTCTTCATGCGCTTTACACCAATGTGACATAAATGGCAGTGCCACAAATAAGTTGCACTATCATTATTAAACTTATATCTTTTGGCTTTAATACTATCGAGATTCAATAAAAATAGACCACTCATCAAGGGTGCATGACCATAAAAGATATTACTCATATAAATAGAACAACCATTATTCTCTGTTTTAAATGAATAACCGTCTCGCATCAAACAAGATCCAAATATAATGTTCATGCTTAACGCTGGCACCAAATAACAATTATTCAGGTCTTAAACTAATCCCGAAGGTAGATGTAGATGTAGCGTGCCGACGGCGATCACATCGACTTTGGAACCATTTCCCACACACATCGTCACCTCGTCCTTAGCTAATCTTCGCTTAATCCGTAGTCCTTGTTTCGAGTTGCAAATATGAGCAACAGAACCAGTATCAAATACCCAGGCACTACTGCGAGCATTAGTAAGGTACACATCAATAACATGTATATCAAATACTCCCTCTGTTCCGTATTATTTATCGCTGGAGGTTTTATTCCGACCAGGTGAAATGGTGTGAAATTATGAAAGTACCCCCGATTTGAATTCGTTCGGGAGGCGTCTTCCTCCGTCGCTCCTCCCCTCCGCCAGGCTTCTCCGCCGTCGCTCCTCTGTTCCGCCGGGCTCCTCCGCCGTCCGCGTCTCTGGTATCCTTCCCCGCCGCGGTCTGAATCTCCCACGCTGGCTGCCCTTCCCCGCCGCGGCCCGAAGCTCCCTCGCCGGCCACCCTTCCCCGCCGCGGCCTGAAGCTCCCTCGCCGGCCACCCTTCCCCACCGCGGTCCGCAGCTCCCTCGCTGGCTACCTGCTCCGCCGCAGCTTCAGATCCTTCCCTGCTGGCCACAGATCCCTCGCCGGCCGCCTCCCCCAACTCCAATCAAGAGCTCGAGGTCAGCCGCTGCGCTGTCCACTTCTGCTGCTCCTCTCCTCTTTGTATTGGGCTTGATTCTTGCTGCTCCTCTTCTCGTCCTGGACAGCGCAGAGAATCTGCAATTGATCCAAAAACCAGGTCAATTGATGTCAAATTGATTAACTAAATCATCCAGAAACTAGAATGATAGGTCCATATGCTAGGAGCAACTCCTATTGGCTGGAGACTATACAGTGTGTAAATGTCATGGCACCAAGCTAGGCACTATACATAATAGGAGTTGATTTTCACATCATAGTGCTGAATGTTAGATCTACAACACAGAAGATCTAGCAAGGACTCACAGGAAATCTGTCCCAAACTAAGGTGGAATCGTTCGGGTAGAGATGGTAGTAGGATGAACCAACACCGACAGCAGTGACACCAGCAAAGAAGAGTGTCCAGCTCCAGAGCTCCCCCTGTGAGCTGCCCAGGAAATCTCAATTTGAGTCAGAACAGGAACCAAAATCTTCACTTCTACTTCTACTTGTACTTCATCTTACATATTCATATCTTCAGGAGAAAATGGATCTCCCAGACCTCAACTTCACTCCACCTGTAGAAGATGTGGATGAAATGAATGAAATGGAAGGACATGTGGGAGATGAAATGGAAGAAGATGCAGGACAGGGAACGGAAGGAGATGAAATTGTTCAAAATCCAGGTACAGTTACAGTTGATCATTTCATCACTTGATCATTCCATCACTTTATCACTTGATTATTTCATTTAATCATTTCTTTGTTGTATGTATTGGTGCAGGTGTTGGGCAAGTTGTTAGGAAAAATAAAACCCTCAATGACCAACAAAAATTTGCTGCTTATGTAGCATTGCATACAGTGTGTATGAGTAGAGGAGGCATTTTTATGAAAACTGATAAGCAAGACAGTGCAAATTTTTTTGGAGTGGGTGTTTGGAATATACAAAGAATTTGGAGGAAAGCAATGTTGCAAATTCAAGAAGGTAAGGAGGTGGATGTTTCCAATCAGAGAAAAGGAAATTGTGGAAGAAAGCCTAAGGACATTAACCTAGAAAAAGTCCTAACAATCCCATTGAACAAGAGGTCTACTATTAGGTCACTAGCCTGGCAACTAGGATGTAGCCCTACCACCCTACATAGAAAGTTCATGCTAAATTTGATAAGGAGGCATACAAACTGTGTGAAGCCAGCTCTAAAGGAAAGAATAAGATGGACAGGATAAAATTTTGTTTGTTGATGCTTGATGAGGCAACAACAGCAACTGCAAGGCCTAAGTTCAAGACTATGCATAATGTTGTCCATATCGACGAGAATAAGACATATTATCTGTTGGATGGGGAGGAAGAGCCTACGAGGTCTATACATGGCAACTGTATTGGCAAGGTGATGTTCCTAACGGCCGTTGCTAGACCAAGGTGGGACAGTGAAGGAAATGTGACCTTCTCTGGGAAAATCGGTATCTGGCCATTCGTGAAAGAAGTTCCTGCTCAAAGAAGAAGCGACAACAGGCCCAAAGGTACAATAGAGACAAAATCAATAAAGGTCGACAGAAAAGTGATGAGGGAGTTCCTGGTAGAGAAGGTCTTGCCAGCGATACAAGCTGTTTGGCCCGAAAGTGATGCTGGACAGACTATCTACATTCAGCAGGATAATGCTAAGCCCCATATCTTGCCAGATGACCCAGAATTTCTAGAAGCCGTTGCAAAAACCGGACTTGACATCACAATAATACAACAACCTGCCAACAGTCCTGATTTGAATGTGCTTGACCTTGGGTTTTTCAACTCGCTGCAATCCCTGACAGATTGTCTGAGTGCTAAAACACTACAAGACCTTATTAAGGGTGTTCTGGAGGAATTTGAAGGCTACGAGGTTTACAAGCTCAAAAGAATTTTCCTAACTCTGCAGACATGCATGATTGAGATCCTGAACCATGCAGGAGGCAATGGGTATAAAATACCCCATGTGAACAAAGAAAGGCTTGAGGGTCTTGGGCAGCTACCTCCGAGACTATCATGCCCTCCAGAGGTGTATGCAAATGCCCTACACAACTTAGGGCTAATGGAGAGGGTTCAGTGATTGTTCAGATGCTTGACATGAGGCTTGTTCAGATGCTTGAGATGAGGCTTGTTCAGATGCTTGACGCTTGTTCAGATGCTTGACATGACGCTTGTTCAGATGCTTGCGATGAGGCTGTGCCAGTGATGATGCTTGTGATGCTAGTGATGATGCTTGTGATGCTTACGATGAGGCTGTGATGCTAGTGATGATGCTTGCGATGAGGCTGTGACGCTAGTGATGATGCTTGTGATGCTTGTGATGCTTGCGATGAGGTTGTGCCAATGATGATGCTTGTGATGCTTGCGATGAGGCTGTGATGCCAGTGATGATGCTTGTGATGCTAGTGATGCTTCCGATGAGGCTGTGATGCTTGTCATGTCTGTAATAATCCTTATTTCAGTATGTTGGAGTATGTTGTTTGTGTGGAGTACGTTGGAGTATGTCTAACTCCACTTGTATGTGTAACTCCATTTAAAAAAATTCTCCATTTAATTTTGCACTTTTACTCCAAGTATTTTTCTCCATATGTTTTTATATTAGTTTTATTTAATTGATTTTTGAATTGTTGGAGTATGTTGGAGGAGAGGAGTAGGAGAGGAGAGGTGAATTTTCATTTTAGTTTTAATTAACTTCAAATTTGGTCTTTTTGCAAACTTTTAGGATTAACACAAAAAGTCCCATTTAATTTTACTAACCCAAAAGGTTTCATTTAGATTAACCCAAAAGGTTTCATTTAGATTGACCCAAAATGTTTCATTTAATTTTATTAACCCAAAAGGTTTCATTTAGATTAACCCAAAATGTTTCATTTAATTTTATTATCCCAAAAGGTTTCATTTAGATTAACCCAAAAGGTTTCATTTAGATTTGTTAACACAAAAGATTCATTTAGATTTAATTAATGGAAGATGCTTGAGAAGAGAAAAAGAAAAGAAGAAAGAGGAAAAGTTTCATTTGGTTCCATTTGTTTCTGGAATTGGAGTAAAAGGAAGAAAGAGAAGAGAAAGAAAAAGAAGAGAGAAGAGAAAAAGAAGAGGGAAGAAGAGAGTAAGAATATGGAAGGCACAAGAGGAGTACACTCCAGTAGCTCTCCTCTTCTTGCAAGTCCTACACTACACTACTCCTACACCAAACTACCCCTACACTACTGCTACACTAAACTACTCCCTCTCAAGCAAACAAGCAAATAATGAAACTACTGTAAACAAACAAGCAAAGAATGAAACTACACTACAGTACTGTTAAATTCAGTACTGAAACTACTGCAAGCAAATTCAGTACTGAAACTACAGTACAGTACTGTTAAAGTACTCCAGCAAGAAAGCATTTTTGGAGTGTTAACAAATTTTCAGTAATTTCTTTGACATTAATTCAGTTTACACTGATTTAGAGTTAACACAAATATGACAGCAGCAAATAAAGGGAGTATAAAATCTTTGACAGCAGCCATTTACTAAACATTTGTCAGTTAACACTGATTTATACTCCCAGCAGAGGTGCTCACTAAATGGGTTTCTTTGGTACACCTAGCAAATGTGCTCGCTAATGGAGTACTCCCTCTCAAAATTGAAAATTGGGTGCATAAATGGGGTGCACAAACAAAGTGCACAAAATTATGAAGAACTTACAGCTCTTTCAAGTTAGGTAGATCTCCCAAAGAGGATGGCAACGCACCGTTTAACTGATTGTTTTCAAGGTAACCGCATATAGAGAAATACTCCATACAAATCCTGGAGTAAGTACCATCAGAACGCCGGATTAGTTCAATATAAATCCCGAAGAACGCTGCTCTATGACAAGAACTGCAAACTCACATATAGTACTGCAGATTTCTGCATCCACTAAAATCAGGGATTCCACCAGAAAATGTCATCATCGAGTCTTCTGCATTTACAGAAACAAGTACTCCATCTGGAGTAGTAATCGTGTTGCTCTGTCTATTTTAGGCTGTCTACAAGATATGCAAAACAAATGTCATTCAGACTCAAATGGTTCTGTTGGTGATCTTAACTGAAGTGAAGGCTAGATGATGATGAATTGATCCTGAAATTAGGCTAGCTAGCACACAGATGCTACTACAAAATCAGCAACAGAGGGAGTAGCAGATTTTTCTTCTTCGCAAGAGCTGATCAGACAAGAGAAAGCAAAAAAATGGTTGAATGAACCATCTGAGCTTACAACTCATTGTGCTACACGGCCAGCTGCGAGGGAGAGAGGGATGAGCAGCAGCTTCCACCCACCGCCGTCGTTGGTCTTCTGGACGAGCTCAGACTCGGTGCTCAACGGCGGCAGTCGCCCTCCTGCTCCAGCTGCTTGTCCCGCCACCGGCTCCAGATGCTCGTCCCGCCACCGGCCGCTCCAGCTGCTCGTCCGCCGCTCCAGATCCGCCGCTCGGCCGCCGCTCCACGTCCACGCCTCCGTTGCCCAGATCCACCTCTGGCGCAGCTACACATCCACGCGTCTGTCGCCTAGAAGCTCGTCGCCGGCCAAAAAAGATTCACTTTTTTGTTGACCTACGGGGTATGAGTGGAGGCGCGGGGGGAAGGGGCGGTGGAAGAGGTCGGCGACAGGGAGAGGGAGAGGGCGACGACAAGGAGAGGGAGAGGGCGGCGACAGAGGGGAGAGGGAGAGGGTGGCGATGGGGAGGATTGGGAGAGGAGAGCGGCGAGCGAGCGAGCGAGCGAGTGGGAGGGCAAAAGAGGAAAGTGAAAAAAAAATTATAACGTGACGGAACTTGTACTGGAGTTGCCCAGCGACAAATATATCGGAACAGAGAGAGTATAACTTTCACCTTGCCATCCTTCTTATCCGCCAAATACTTGGGGCAGTTCCTTTTCCAGTGACCAGTCCCTTTGAAATAGAAGCACTCAGTCTCAGGCTCAGGTCCAGACTTGGGCTTCTTCACTTGAGCAGCAACTTTCTTGCCATTCTTCTTGAATTTCCCCTTCTTCCCTTTACTCTTTTTCTTAAAACTAGTGATCTTGTTGACCATCAACACTTGATGCTCCTTCTTGATTTCTACCTCTGCAACCTTTAGCATCGCGAAGAGTTCGGAAATTGTCTTATACATCCCTTGCATATTATAGTTCATCACGAAGCTTTGTAGCATGGTGGCAGTGATTGAAGAACTCTGTCAATGAAATTATCAACCGAAAGATTAACTCCCAGCTAAGTCAAGTGATTATGATACCCAGGCATTTTGAGTATATGTTCACTGACAGAACTATTCTCCTCCATTTTGCAGCTGTAGAACTTATTGGAGACTTCATATCTCTCAATCCGGGCATTTGCTTGAAATATTAACTTCAACTCCTGGAACATCTCATATGCTCCATGAGATTCAAAACATCGTTGAAGTCCCGGTTCTAAGCCGTAAAGCACGGCACACTGAACTATCGAGTAGTCATCAGCTTTGCTCTGCCAGGCGTTCACAACGTCCGGCGTTGCTCCTGCCACGGGTCTTGCACCTAGCGGTGCTTGCAGGATGTAATTTTTCTGTGCAGCAATGAGGATAATCCTCAAGTTACGGACCCAGTCCGTGTAGTTGCTACCATCATCTTCCAACTTAGCTTTCTCTAGAAACACATTAAAATTCAAAGGAACAGTAGCATAGACCATTGATCTACAACAACATAGACATGCAAAATACTATGAGGTACTAAGTTCATGATAAATTAAAGTTCAATTAATCATATTACTTAAGAACTCCCACTTAGATAGACATCCCTCTAATCATCTAAATGATCACGTGATCCAAATCAACTAAACCATGTCCGATCATCACGTGAGATGGAGTAGTGTTCAATGGTGAACATCACTATGTTGATCATATCTACTATACGATTCATGCTCGACCTTTCGGTCTCAGTGTTCCGAGGCCATATCTGCATATGCTAGGCTCGTCAAGTTTAACCCGAGTATTCTGCGTGTGCAAAACTGGCTTGCACCCGTGTATGTGAACATAGAGATTACCACACTTGATCATCACGTGGTGTCTTGGCACGACGAACTGTCGCAACGGTGCATACTCAGGGAGAACACTTATACCTTGAAATTTAGTGAGAGATCATCTTATAATGCTACCACCGTACTAAGCAAAATAAGATGCATAAAGGATAAAAATCACATGCAATCAATATAAGTGATATGATATGGCCATCATCGTCTTGTGCCTTTGATCTCCATCTCCAAAGCATCGTCATGATCACCATCGTCACCGGCTTGACACCTTGATCTCCATCGAAGCATCGTTGTCGTCTCGCCAACTATTTCTTCTACGACTACCGCTACCGTTTAGTGATAAAGTAAAAACAATTACATGTCGATTCCATTGCATACAATAAAGAGACAACCATATGGCTCCTGCCAGTTGCCGATAACTCTGTTGCAAAACATGATCATCTCATACAACAATTTATATCATCATGTCTTCACCATATCACATCACAACATGCCCTGCAAAAACAAGTTAGACGTCCTCTACTTTGTTGTTGCAAGTTTTACGTGGCTGCTACGGGCTTAGCAAGAACCGTTCGTACCTACGCATCAAAAACCACAACGATTTTTCGTCAAGTGTGCTGTTTTAACCTTCAACAAGGACCGGGCGTAGTCACACTCGATTCAACTAAAGTTGGAGAAACAGACACCCACTAGCCACCTATGTGCAAAGCACGGCGGTAGAACCAGTCTCATGAACGCGGTCATGTAATGTCGGTCTGGGCCACTTCATCCAACAATACCGCCGAATCAAAGTATGACATGGTGGTAAGCAGTATGACTATTATCGCCCACAACTCTTTGTGTTCTACTCGTGCATATAACATCTACGCATAGACCTGGCTCTGATGCCACTATTGAGGAACGCAATATTTCAAATTTTTTACCTACGATCACGCAAGATCTATCTATGTGATGCATAGCAACGAGCAGGAGAGTGTGTCCACGTACCCTCGTAGACCGAAAGCGGAAGTGTGAAGTAACGCGGTTGATGTAGTCGAATGTCTTTGCGATCCAACCGATCAAGTACCGAACGCACGTCACCTCCGCGATCTGCACACGTTCAGCTCGGTGACGTCCCTCGAACTCAAGATCCAGCTGAGGCCGAGGGAGAGCTCCGTAAGCACGACGGCGTGTTGATAGTGATGATGAAGTTACCGACGCAGGGCTTCGTCTAAGCACTCCGACGATATGACCACGGTGCATTCATGTGGAGGGGGGCACCGCACACAGCTAAAAGATCAACTTGTGTGTCTATGGGGTGCCCTCCTCCCCCGTATATAAAGGAGGGGAGGAGGAGGAGGGCCGGCCACAAGGGGCGCGCCCAAGGGGAGGATTCCTACTCCTAGTAGGAGTAGGTTTGCCCCTTTCCTAGTCCAAGAAGGAGAAGAAGGGAAAGAGGAGAGAAGAGAAAGGAAGGAGGGGGCCCCCTTCCCCTTGTCCAATTCGGACTGGGCAAGGGGGGTGCCACCTCTGGCCGGCCCTCTCTCTTCTCCACTAAGGCCCATTGTGGCCCATTAATCCCCTGGGGGGTTCCGGTAACCTCCCGGTACTCCGAAAAATACCCGATATACTTCGGAACCATTCCGGTGTCCGAATATAACCTCCGAATATATCAATCTTTATGTATCGACCATTTTGAGACTCCTCGTCACGTATGTGATCTCATCTAGGACTCCAAACAACCTACATATTCTACGAAGATCTTTATCGGTCAAACAACATAACAATATACGTTGTTCCCTTTTTCATCGGTATGTTACTTGCCCGAGATTCGATCGCCGGTATCACTATACCTAGTTCAATCTCGTTACCGGCAAGTCTCTTTACTTGTTCCGTAATGCATCATCCCACAACTAACTCATTAGTTACATTGCTTGCAAGGCTTATAGTGATGTGCATTACCTAGAGAGCCCAGAGATACCTCTCCGACAATCGGAGTGACAAATCCTAATCTCGATCTATGCCAACTCAACAAACATTATCGGAGAAACCTGTAGAGCATCTTTATAATCACCCAGTTGCGTTGTGACGTTTGATACCACACTAAGTGTTCCTCCGGTAGTCGGGAGTTGCATAATCTCATAGTCATAGGAACATGTATAAGTCATGAAGAAAGCAATAGCAATAAACTAAACGATCATAGTGCTAAGCTAACGGATGGGTCATGTTAATCACATCATTCTCTAATAATGTGATCCCGTTTATCAAATGACAACTCATGTCTATGGCTAGGAAACTTAACCATCTTTGATTAACGAGCAAGTCAAGTAGAGGCATACTAGTGACACTCTGTTTGTCTATGTATTCACACCTGTACTAAGTTTCCGGTTAATACGATTCTAGCATGAATAATAAACATTTATCTTGATGTAAGAAAATCTAAATAACAACTTTATTATTGCCTCTATGGCATATTTCCTTCAACTTCATCGCACATGCAACTAAAATCTGAACCGTGTTTGATGCATCCGTCATCGCAAACGTTTTATACATTTTTTACGATTTTCATACACCACCGTTTGCGATTATTGCATCACACACAATTTCTCGAACGGTCTCTGATCATAGTGTCGCGTCAGCAGCATCCTGCAGTAGTGAATGGCAGTTGACTCTAGTTTCTGATTGACCGGTTAAGGCCTAGGTAAAGTCACTGAACAAGCCTCGCGAAGAGATCAACGGCTTTGATCCACATGAATCTAGACGTGATTCGAGAGGCAAGACTAGGCACCCAAGACTTGTGGAGCGCCATACTTCCGAACTAGCCTTGCATTAGTCAAAGATCTAGCTAAAAGAGAAAAGATCCTTGAACAATAATTTAGTTCAGTTCTCCACACCTACTTAGATAATGCACAATTTCAGGTCCTGATACCTCCCATGCCAACTCAACTAACAATAGTTTAAGCTCAACTGTATGTCTCTTTTCTCGCCGCATGGATTCCTCCAAAGGCGTACTTGTAATCGGCGACTATATGTATAGTTGCACATTCAGCAAGGAAATGTGCTGGTACTAGTGAGGTGCAAAATACTTTTTTTGAAAAGGGGGGACTCCCCGGCCTCTGCATCAGAACGATGCATACGGCCACCTTTATAGATAAATAAAGAGGTTCAACAAGGTCTAACAGTCTGAAATCAAAGTAAAGGCAAGCTTACGAAGAGCCACATCGCCAAACACATATGCCAAGAGGCCACAACCGGCTAGCATAACAAAGATAGGTAAACTAATCGCCTATCATATTACATGACCGCCAGCCAAGCCGGTTGAAGATATCCCGAGCTACCATCTCCCAGCGGATAGATCCAGTAACCAAACGCTCCCTGGCCTCCGTCGGAGTGAGGAACGACCACATACGGATCAGCGCAGTGGCACGGAAAATAACCTGCAAAAAAATGAATATTTGTTGTTCTGTTAAAAGCCAAATCATTTCTCCAGTTCCAAATTGCCCACAACAAAGCACATACTCCTACGCGAATGTGTCTAGCTGTTTCGGACTCTGTCCCAACAAGCCACGTTCCAAATAACGTACTGACAGAATTCGGAGGAGAAATGTTAAAGGCAATGTGCACCGTGTGCCACAACACTTTGGCCAACGGGCAATCAAAGAATAAGTGCTTGATAGTTTCATCCCGATCACAGAAACTACACCTAGTAGATCATCTCCTGTTGCGCTTTACCAAGTTATCCTTTGTTAGAATGACTTGTTTATGTACAAACCACATAAAAACTTTAATTTTCAAAGGAACTTTGACTTTCCAAACATATTTGGAACTAGGAATGGCACTAGAGTTAATGACATTGATATACATCGATTTAACTGTGAACTCTCCAGACCTAGTAAGTTTCCAGCACAACTAATCGGACTGATGAAATAGCTGAACCTCCATCAGTCTACTCACCAAATGGAGCCACGCTTCCCACCGGTTGCCAACAAGCGTCCTCCTAAACAGAATATTAAGGGGAATGGACTGCAAAATCGTTGCAACAAAAGCATCACGTCGTTGAACAATACTATACAGGGACGGATACTGAAGCGCCAGCGGCGTTTCACCAAGCCAAGTATCCTCCCAGAAGCGAGTGGTGGTGCCATTACCGACTATAAACTTTGTCCTATTAAAGAAGGCTGCTTTGACTCTCATAAGTCCATTCCAAAAAGGCGAATCAGTCGGTCTCACTGTCACCTGGGACAAAGTCTTGGACTGCAGATACTTACTACATAGAATCTGCGCCCACGTGGCCTCGGTCTCAACTGATAATTTATATAGCCACTTACTGAGAAGACATTTGTTTTTTGACTTCAAGATTCTCAATACCAAGGCCCCCCTGTTCCTTTGGTCGATAGATGATATCCCATTTGGCAAGTCTGTATTTTCTCTTCAGTTCATCACTTCGCCAGAAGAATCGGGATCGATAGAAGTCCAGCCATTTCCTAACACCAACTGGGACTTCGAAAAAAGATAAGAGAAACATTGGCATACTCATGAGCACCGAATTAATCAAAATCAATCAGCCTCCATATGACATGAGTTTTCCCTTCCAGCAACTCAGTTTCTTCTCAAACCGATCCTCGATACACTTCCATTCTCTGTTAGTCAGCTTACGATGGTGAATGGATATACCTAAGTACGAGAAAGGTAATGTCCCCAATTCACATCCAAACAATTGCCTATAAGCCTCTTGTTCCTCCATGGCTCTACCAAAACAGAACAACTCGCTTTTATGAAAGTTAATCTTCAATCCGGTCAATTGTTCAAATAAACATAACACCAGCTTCATATTTCTCACTTTTGCCAAGTTGTGCTCCATAAAGATGATCGTATCATCAGAGTACTACAGGATGGACACACCTCCATCAACTAGATGAGGCACCAAGCCACCCACCTGACAGGCCTCCTTTGCCCTGCCTATCAGAATTGCCAACATATCAACCACAATGTTGAACAGAATAGGAGACATTGGATCACCTTGTCTCAGGCCCTTGTGTGTCTGGATTCACTTTAATTCCAACACTCCCTTTTTGTATGAAAGATTGTACCTGGCGTCGCCAGGCTTCATCAAAACCCTTCATGCGTAAGGCCTGTTGAAGGAAAGGCCATTTGACTTTATCGTACGCTTTCTCGAAATCCACCTTGAAAACAACTCCATCTAGTTTTTTCGTGTGGATCTCGTGGAGCGTTTCATGAAGGACCACAACCCCTTCTAGGATGTTCCTGTCCGGCATGAAAGCATTTTGGGTATGCTGCACCACAGAATGCACAATCTGCGTGAGCCTATTAGTCCCGACCTTGGTAAATTTTTTGAAACAAACATTAAGAAGACAGATGGGCCTGAATTGCTCAATTCTCACAGCCTCTGTTTTCTTAGGAAGCAGGGTTATCATTCCAAAATTCAGTTGAAAAAGATGAAGGTGTCCAGTGAATAAATCATGGAACAACGGCAACAAATCCCCCTTAATAATATGCCAACACTTCTTATAGAACTCGGCCAGGATTCCATCCGGGCCGGGAGCCTTATTGTTTTTCATCTGCGATATGGCCTCAAACACCTCTTTCTCAGAAAAAGGAGAAGCCAGAATATCATTCTCAACAGCAGTAAGTCGAGGAACATCCTCAATCCTAGACTCATCCAGAGAAACACAGTTATCCTCTGGAGGCCCAAACAACTGCTTGTAATACTCGGTAATGTATAATTTTAGGTTCTCATGTCCTAAAATTGTTCCTTCATCTTGTTCAAGCTGAAAGATCCTCTTCTTTCTGTGTTTGCCATTAGCGATCATGTGAAAGAATTGAGTGTTCGCATCCCCTTGGACTACTCGTCGGACCTTGGCCCGCAGCACCCACTTTAATTCCTCTTCACGAAGAAGCTCTTTCAATCTCATCTCCGCGTCAAGCTTGGCATGAAGCTCCGAGGCCGGCAGAACTGTGGTTTCTGCTTTTACATCCAGGGACTGAATAAGGGCAAGGAGTCATTCCTTTTTGACCTTATAAATCCCACTAAGATGCTTAGCCCACCCACGTAGGAAACTTCTCAAGTGCCTGATCTTATTCTGCCAATGGTCAAGCGCAGTCCTACCTCCTGTATCCTTAGCCCATTCTCTGGCTACGAGATCAAAGAAGCCATCTCGTTCAAACCAAGCAAGCTCGAACAAAAACGAGTTCTTGTTTCCCAAGTGGGTGGCCTCACCAGAATCTAGAAATAAAGGCGTGTGGTCAGAAATACCGCGGGAAAGTACCTGAACTGTTACGAAGGGAAACTTCTGTTCCCATTCGACGCTAGCCAGTACTCGATCCAACTTTTCAAACGTCGGATTTGGCAACGCGTTAGCCCAGGTGAACTTTCTCCCCGAAAGCTCTATCTCTCTCAGATCCAAGCTTTCAATGATGGTATTAAACATGAACGACCATCTCCCGTCAAAGTTATCATTGTTCTTCTCCTCACGCCTTCTGATGATGTTGAAATCACCCCCCACCAGGATTGGAAGCTACTCCGAGCCGCAAATCCTAACCAGATCAGCCAAGAACTCAGGTTTGAGTGCGGGCTGTGCGGCACCATATACCGCCACCAGAGCCCAATTAAACCAATCGGCCTTCGACCGCACCCGAAACTTAACTACAAAGTCTCCCATCACCACACTTCGGACTTCGAGCGCATCACATCTAACTCTGAGTAATATCCCACCCAATCTACCTCTCGGCGGCAGACAATGCCAGTCAAAATCAATACCTCCCGATAAAGTATTTAGAAATTTTGGCGAAAAATTGTCTCTACCAGTTTCCGACAATGCGATAAAATCCAACCTATGCTCGATAGACGCCTCTGCAAGAAACCTTCTTTTAGCCAAGTCTTTCAGACCTCTGCTATTTCAAAAGATTCCTTTCATACTTCGTCATGAAATTTTTTAGCCGTACGGATACTAGCACTCCAACGCACTGCGGAAGCCGGGTAGATCTTCCGCTTCCGCTTGCGTTTAGGAATGTTGTGACTCTCCAGCCGGTCCTCACCACCAAGCTCAGAAGGTCTAACCACGACATTCTCAGATGTATCATCCTCCTCCTCAGACTCAGGTAGGGGAGGTATAAGATCCGCACAAAAATTATCGAGCACCCTGACCCCCAATGCATCAAAATCAGAATCATTCATGGGTTTAACCGCTGCTAAGTTATGAATCATCTCTAAAGCCCGCTCTGCCTCTAGATCCAGGATATCATTAACGGAATTTGAAATTTCACTATCATTATTTCCTAGTGAAACTCCTAATTGATTTGCATTATAAATAATCTCCTCATTAGAAAAATGCAAGATAGAATTAGAGGTATTAACCGACATACCAGTAGTGACCTCAACGTCACGAAGCTTGGCCGCCCTCATGGCGCACCGCTGCTGTATGTCGTCAACCTCCGGCTGATCCTGGAGACGGTAGCTCAAACGTCGCCCCTCAGAGACCGGATCCGGAATCCCTCCAAACGCAATAACCTCCTCCCGAGTGACCCTGCTCGGGGTGAGGCCTCCTGCCTCACCCCAAACACGCAGCCGGTCGGCCTCCGTGGACTCACCAGTGGGAACGCCTGAAAGCGGTGGGGCGCTCGAAGGCGCCGCCGACGTCGGCTACGCCCCACCGCACAGAGACGGCAATGCACCGGGGGAGGGGAGTGCATGGGCCACCTGCCCGAACTCCCCACCCACCACAGGATGGGCGGCCACCCTAGGCGCCCCAGGTGAAAAGGGCTCCGAGGCCACCTGCCCCGAACCCCCTCCAGACGACGGAGCCGCCACCTGCAGCTCCGGCATCGCGAGAGCAGAAGAGAGTGCCGAGGCCACCTGCCCCGGACCCCCTCCCGAAGGTAAGACCGCCACCAGTGAGACCTCGTCCACCGCGAGAAGAGAAGAGGGTGCCGGTGCCACCTGCCCCGAGCCCCCTTCAGAAGGTGGAACCGCCCCCTGCAGCTCCGGCACCGCGAAAGAAGAAGAGAGAGCCGAGGCAACCTGCCCCGAACCCCCTCCCGAAGGTAAGACCTCCACCATCGGAACCTCGTCCTGAGGAGAGTCAACGTGCTGTGTATGAGAGGGAGTGGCCACCTGCCTAGACTCCTCCTCTCCCCTGACCGAGATCGGCGATGCCCCAAGGACGGTGCTCACAACATCCTCAAAATCCAAAGCAGGTAACGCGTGCTCAAAAACCTCGTCAGACTCCACCCGATCACTCCAAAGTCTCGGAGGCGTAGAAGCAGGCTCGAAAGATCCAAATCTCAGAGAAGTCATAGGCACCGAGGAGAGTGGTACCGTCCCATCCCCGGGCGTCTGAGAATCGGACCCCGGTCCATTGGATAACTCTCGTCCAGAATCATCGACCGGTGCCTCCTTAGCTCCCGAACTGTCATCTCCCTCGTGCATATCAACATCAGTCTCGTTAGCCGCCTCGGCGAACAGACTCTCATCCTCAAACTCAATCGCGAGATTAAAAATCTGGCCTTGATATGTCCACTTGACCACATCAGGCACGAACTCAATATCCAGAACACTAACCAGCAGTCGGGCTACCCCGTGAGCGCTGGTAAAAGCCATATCCACTCTCTTAGTTTCCCCACCATAATGCCCAAGCTAGCCACGACCCTAGCATTCTGCATCGGCTTCGAGGGAGCCCCGGAAAAACGCAGCCAAACCTGAGTAAGAGGCTTACCCTGAGGCTCGACCTTCTTCCACTCATGGAACTCAAGGATACAATCTGTAAGAGAGGTCTCTGAGACACAGATTGTGCAGAGGCTGAAGGAGTTAGCTCCCGGTGACTTCCAGTTGGAGCTCGTTAGTCTGGAGGCAAAGTTGTTCAGGGTTGAGTTCCCTTCGGTGGAGGATTTGCAGAGACTTCTGAGTTTTGGGATGTGCAAAGTGCCGGGTATGGTAACTTTGACAATCCCAGTGGTCATGCTCTGGGTCTCGTCAGGAGCCTCCCTCTCATTAGGAGACTCAAAGAACGTGAGTTCAGCACAATACACTCCATACATCATAAGAGACGGTGCCTGATCACGCAAAAGCGGACATTCCCCCGAATCATACGCCGGCTTGCCACAAGTATCACATAGTTCAGCCACGCACTCAGCAATAAAATGACCCTTGTCTCCACAACGATAGCACAACATTTTCTCCTTCTTGCGCGCCCACTTGGATGCCCTATCCGAATCAGCCCTGTCTGTCGCCTCCACTGACACTGACCCCAAGGACTCATTCCCGGGTAACTTAGCATTAGCGAGCGCCGTCACCACATCCATAGCCTGACCGGACAACACCGGCTCCTCGGCAGTCCCGACAGCGGCCGTTTGCTCGACAACAACAGGCGGAGGAGGCTGTCGTGGACGGTACCGGCCACCTCGACCACCTCGACCACCACGATGACCGCAGAAACTACCCCGCTGTTGATAGCCCGGGCCAGACGCCCCTTCAACAAACCACCCGTAGGACCTAGAAAAGGTCTCTCCGCCGAACCATCGCTCTGCCAAGCATATTCACGGCCACCACCCGTCGATGAGGAGCCACGGTGTTGACCATCCCCATATGCATTGTAACCATCATCTCCCCATTGACCTCGGGGCGTACCTGAAGCACCTCCAACACCCGTGATTTGGGAGTGCATGTTGAAAGTACGAAACAGACAACACTACCTGTGAACGAAACAATGAGTTAGAGAAAGGAAGGCATACTTAAAAAAGGATACCGAGGGATACAAAGGGTAATGAATTCAAAACTTAAATTATATATTTCTGTACCTACGAAGTGTGCGCGTTAAATATTAAAGGACCCACAAAGATATGTGTATCCTATGCACAGACACTTCTAACTGATGGATTAAATCACGCACGCTGTCGACTATCAGTACAAACGGGGAAATGAGGAGTTGTCGGTGGCACAATCAGCAGGGCAAACTTAAGAAGTGTTGACAAGGATGCTAATGGCGGCCTAAAACCTTGCTGTGTATGAGCTTATCTGATTTCAGAAAAGTAATTTCTTTGTAATTTACGTGCTTGTGTTTTGGGACCCGCAATGTTCCGTCGGTGCAGTGCAACTTTTTCTTTTACTGATTTTGATCGAGCAGCTGCAGGAAGAAGCTTCGTCGGTAGAAGAATTATACCCGGTCAGCTCCTGCCAGGACCTGGGAGGACCAAGAAGCCACGTTGGAAGAGAAAGGCAGAGCGTCATAATTTCTCTCCCTGTTGTGGTCGATCTGGGCAGCATGTAGGGATCTGAAAGAGCCGCATGCCCGGCTACGACCTGCCTAGCTCGCCTGCACCTCTTTCAAATGGAACTATGTGTGAATGGATGGATGTTGATGGACTTTGGCCTACATGTTCTCCAATCTTCATGCTCAATGATCGTGTAAGAGCGGATGCATACTTGCATTTCCCAAAACCTCTCATCCCGAAAAAACTATTTGGCCAGGGATGGAGTAAAACACGATGATGATCCAGCACAAATTGTCTAGATTTTTGCTTATGATGGGTTGAGCACAAGGACCCAACAAATTTCTGCCGTGGCATGAGTCCTCCCAAGACATATATGTATGCTACGTAGCAAGATAGTGAGGGCATTAAATTATAAATAAATGTGAGGATATTAGTAAATTTTCAAAGTAGTACTATAGAAGTAAATAGTAGTAAGGTGGATCGGTCAATATATAATTTTTGTATGGCTAACGAATGCAACTGTTGAAGTCATGAGTAGGCACATGGTGTTCTGTGTTGCACGTAGGTTTCACAAAAGCAATTGAAGAAACTTCATCTTATGATATGCATAATAAGACTTTTTGCCAAATCGTACTATACCTATATAATGGAAGACTCTATCTCTCTGCATGTGCATCTAAGCACACAACCCATGTCACATTCATGATTCTCGGGAGGCAATGACTTCTATTCTTCATTTCTGCGGCATCTAAGCAAATGATGACTATTTTGGTGGATATCGTTTCATATCTTTTATACAAAGGTTGCACTATGCTCGCAATAAATAATTCCATATGTTAAAGGTTGTTTGCAACAGTTCAAGCCAAAGAATACATACTTAAAGAAAACACATAGCCCGTCCTGAAGAAAAATCGTTCACTTTGTGATCATTGACGAACCTTGAGGTTGTACTCTAAAGTGGGGTTGGTGACACATAGTGAAGTGATTCCATAAAAAACATGCGAAACAAATCCTGCTCACCCTAGTGCGTTCAGGTGGCTATAGAGCATGCAGGAGTAGTTTCTATCAGCTCCATCCTTACTAATGATTGCTACAACTATCGCACAGTCTGACTCTCAAGCGTTGCAGACTGTTAGCCTCTCAAGCGTTGTAATGTGGCACACCTTCCAGGGCATACTAGGAAGTAAATATTTCCGTGGATTTCGTATATTTCTATACAGAGGCTGAAATGTTTAATTCATCAGTTGTTACTTTTCTATGAACAGAAGGATATATTATCTAAGGAGCGTTCAAACAGTGGGCCTGATAGAGGTCAGCAATTTAATTTAGTCCATGTCGCAGCCAAACTGCTGTCATAGTGGATGAATGTCCCACCAATGATCACCTTCCACTGCCTTGCTGATGACAGCCCGCCATCTCCCTCCTTGTCGTTCCGCCGAACGACAATTTCCTTGTCCTCCTCGTCGCTGCACCACCCAGCGACTCCATTGCCTGCCCCGAGGCGCTAGTCAGGTCGCCACCCCGGGGCAAGCACGACTTCAAATCAACCTTGCTCGGATACCAAATTTTGGAATTCGCCCACAGTATCAATCACATCACATCACGATGCACACGCACACGTAAGAAACTTTTGCCAAAGGCATGTGTCGTGCCTCTCTTCTTCCCTCTTTTTATTTTCTCCTTTTCTCAACTGCACGGTACAAATCTGACGACAGCCTAAGTATATATAGGAGTTACCCTACACGCACCAAGCCGTCCAGAGCATGTAAAACCTACACGGACTTGGACTTGGACCTCTAACCCTATACCTATGTGACTCCTAGTACTACCTGGACTCTTAACAGAACTCTGCTAATTGACTCCCGGCATACAACTTGGTACACACGTACATGAAACCTGACTCTAAACTAGACTCACGTTGCATATCTAACTTCGACACCATCAAGCTAATTAACCAAGTCAAGATTAAACCTAACAGATGATACTGACAAAGTAAGTGATTTTGACCCATGGATGCATGTAATAAACTAAATGATGCGACTTTGGCTGGTTTTTGAGGAATATATTCAGGTCGGACTGGGAGAAATCTCCCCTCTGGTGATTCTTCAAAAGGAAAAGATAAGTAGTACTTATGTTTTTTCCTTTCGGATATGCTAATGAACCTTGATCAGCGTTGAACCCGTCCGCTTGTTTTTTCTTTTATGTAATGCCACACACCTTCCAGGGTGCATTCTAGGAAGTAAATATTTCTGTGGATTTCGTACATCTCTATACAGAGGCTGAAATGTTTAATTCATCAATAGTCACTTTTCTATGAATCAAAGGATATATTGTCTAAGGAGCGTTCAAGCAGTCGGCCTGATAGAGTTCATCAATTTCATTTAGTCCATGTCGCAGCGAAACTGCTGTCCTAGTGGATGAATGTCCCAGACGGGGAAGGGTTTGACTAACAGTGTTCACATCCCTGCTGATCTGATTAAGCCTAAACTTTCTACCTTAAGCATGTAGGCATTTAATCTCTTTATCTAGCGAGGAGATATGTGATCTATCAGCTCCATCCTTACCAATCAGAGACACAACTATTGCACTGTCAGACTCCAAGATGAACAGGAGTGAACTCCATTACAAGGCTAGCGAAATGTTCAGCAATAAGCACTTTATTAAAGGAGGTTTGCAATAGTTTACTCTATAGATACCCGCTTAGAAAAGAAAATAGCACCACCTGAAGCCAAATTATCAAATTTAAGATCCTCTTGTGTGGGTGCTACATAGTTTTAAGTAGACCCAAGCGTAAAGCGATACCACAGAATGCACATGCAAAATGAATCATGCTCACTATTTGATCGAATGGCTGTTGATCCTGGTTTATGATTGACCAGCTAACGACTAGGCAAAGTCACAGAACAAGCCTCGGAAGAGATCCACGTCTTTTATGAACAAGAATCTAGACACGAGTCGATAGGCAAGACTAGGCAGACAAGACTTGTGGAGCGCCATGCTTCCGGTCTGTCCGTGCCTCAGTCAGAGCTGTAGCTAAACGAGAAAAGATCCTTGAACAGTAAATTAATTCAGTTCTCCATACCAACATAGCTAATGCACAATTTCAGGTCCTGATACCTCCCATGCCAACTTTTTTTTGCGAATCTCCCATGCCAACTTAACTAATAGTAGTTTAAGTTCAACTATATGTCTCTTTTCTCTGGCATGGATCCCTCCAAAGGCGCACTTGTCACTGGCGACTATATGTACAGTTGCACATTCAGCAAGGAAATGTGCTGGTACTAGTGAGGTGCAAGATATATGGAAGCGCAGTTTGAATTACGAAACAGATAACACTACCTGTGACCGAAACAATGATGAAGAGAAAGGAAGGCATACCTAATAAAGGATACCGAGGAATACAAAGGGTAATGATTTCAAAACTTATATTATTTATTTCTGTACCTACGAAGTGTATGCGTTAAATGTTAAAGGACCCACAAAGATGTGAATATCCTATGCACACACCTCTTAACATGAACTACATTTCATCTGAATGATGGATTAAATTACACACGCTATCAACTATCAGTAAAAACGGGGAAATGAGGAGTTGTCGGTGGCACAATCAGCAGGGCAAACTTAAAAATTTAATCGCGCTGCTCTCTCTCTCTCTCTCTCTCTCTCTCTTAGTTAAGGCAACGAATTTGATTAGGTGTTTGTCAACTACTCCCTCCGTCCCAAATTAGTTGGCTTATATTTGTCTAGATAAAGATGTATCTAACACAAAAAAACGTGTCTAAGTACATCCGTATCTAGACAATTTCGAGTCATCTAATACGGGACAGAGGTTATACTTTCATAACAAAGGTGTTTATGTTTTAACAAAAATGTATGTCCTGGTACAACTTGTTCTCGGATCAACGGCGTGCATACATCCATCACGCTTGTACAGGTAGCATGCATCATGCATCATAGCGACTAGAGAGACCAGGCTTTACTCTACATTTCTCCCGTAGTTAGTGTTTGCACAACCTACACTGAGTGGTTTGATAGATGGTTAGTAATTCGGTACTTGTTTTTCGTTTTGTGTGTGCTACTCTTGATAAACGTTGCAGTCTGTCAAGCAATGCATCAACCGCTTAGCATTTCTTTCATATATTCTGATGCACCTTCAGGGGTGTATTCTACAAAACAAATACTCCCTCTCTCTCAGTTTACAGGGCGTGCGCGTATCTCTAGGTCATCATTTTGACTAACCTTATACAAGTCATATATTACAAAAAATATACCAATGTAAACTTCAAATGCTCTATTTTCAAACCGTATAATTTTTGTGTTATATAATTTATATTAGGATGATAAAATTGGCGACCTAGGTATACGCGCAGGACTTATAAACTGAAACGGAGGGAGTATGTTTGTGGATTTCATATTTCTATACATTCATTAGAGGTGTTTCCCAAGAGCTCAATCCATAGAATAAACGACTAGAAAAAAATATAACCACATAAAGTCAGTTCAACACATTTTAAGATAATTGACATATCTATGGGTTGTACGTTTTTTCTTCGCTCGTACTTGATTTTGTAAATAAGAGTAGTGAAAGGATACCACGTACGCACATGCAAAACAACTCAGTCTATGTGATAGGATGGCTGTAGACAATGCTCAACCAAGTTTGGGATTAGCCGACCGACACCTAGTCGCATTCATAGAGCGAGCATGTCGAGAAGGGTAGCCCCACCCTTATGATCCACCCAAATCGAGACGCCAATCAATTTTAGCTGGGATCTAGCTCGATGCCTTGCTTCGAGAGTCAACACAAGCAGGTCTTCCTTGCTTCACCAGCAGATCTTTCTGTCCAATCCAAGACAGTTGAACTTTGTTCTGGTTCTATTGTCCATACTAACTTGGCTGATGCACATTTGCACATCATGATACCTCCCATGTCGAATCAACTAACCATATGTTTAAGTTCAGCTGCAAGTTTCTTGACTTGTGGCATGAAATCCTCCAAAGACATACATCTAATTGGCGACTATATACATGCACAACTACATCTTCATTCTTCAGCAAGGAAACGTGTTGGTACTAACTAGGGGCAAGATAATTTGGAGTGCATATTGGAGGTTTTTTGGACAAAAGGCCTGAGAAAGCAAGTAGCTAGCAGATGGAGGACAGTTGGTGGAAGAGAAAGGAAGGCGTACATAATAAAGGATACTGAAGTAAACAAAGGGTAATAAATTCAAGGCAAATGCCTTAATTTTCTGTAGCTACAAGGTGCATGTGCGTATGTGTTTAATATTGAAAGACCCACATAGATATGTGTATCCTCTGTTCTAGGATGTGCTTCACAATCATGTCCTCAGACCTATCGAACCCAGCTGATGGGTTGCTCCCATTATTTTGATATATGTCCCATTACTGATAACACCACAAATTTATTGCGTTAATCATGATTGGTGGGCATGTCCAAAAACGAATACCACATAAACGGAATATATCACAAGTCTCGGCTGGTACCGCCTGCCACTGACTGTGAACAGACCGGGTTGTCGGAATCGTCCTCTTGCATCAGCTTCATCGATAGGATAACTTTTGAACAACAATGAAAAAGATCGCGCTATGCAGAGGCCGGGCATTCTTCAATGTTGTTGTATCACCTCGATATATCAATTGAATGAAATGTTCTTTATCGAAAAAACAATGAAAAAGATCGAACTAATAAAAAGCAAGGCACGTAAAGAGCCTTTGGCTATACAATGTGTATTCGTGTGTGTGTGTGTGTGTGTGTGTGTGTGTGTGTGTGTGTGTGTGTGTGTGTGTGTGTGTGTGTCGCTGTTTTGTGTTCGCTTCGAGTGTTTTTTGTGTTCTGATCTGCCGGAGATAGATCGATTCATTAATTGAGCTAGCTAGGTAGCTCTCAGGTCCACGTAAAGAAGCTTACGGCCGCTTAGTCAAGTTCGATTGTAAGTGCGTGTAGTGCTACCTGAGAATCAATCAAGATAGTTGTGTGCATGGTTAATTTGATCTAGTTCTTTAAATCCAACACAGCTTACTTGAATTTCCCAATATCTCTCATGCCCAACTAACTATATGACTAATGGTCGAGTGAAACCAATACAAACATCTAGCACGAATTGTACACAGTTTTCCTTTTGATGGATTGAGCTCAAAGAGAGGCCCAACAAATTATGTTGTGGCATGTGGATCTCCAAAGATGTATGTGCTATCCAGATAGCGGCATAATAATTAGCTTATAAATAAACGTGAGCTGAGTAATATTTGTTTTTAAGTACTAGAAGTAAATACAAGTAAGGTGGATGGGACAATACACGAGTTTGTATATGTATTGAACACAAACTTTGAAGTCGCGACTAGGCACATGGTGGGAAAGTACAATAGTAGGCTATGACCCCGCTTAAATGACACTTTTGCTTATGTAGAAGAGAGACGAAGAAAACAGGAGGAGTGGGCTTTGATGAATGATCCAGCCTCAAGGCATGCTCCTAGGTAAAAGCGCAGAATGAGAGGAAAAGATAGAGAGAAAGTAAGAAAAAGACTAACCTAATAACCAACCTTCTGATCCCCAATTCCCGCCGCTGTTGCCAAGATGGTAGGGTGGCCTCCGCTCCCGATGGCAGAATTCCTTGGTGCAAGCAGGGGCAAGGGCATCTTTCAACTGCTCGCTACACATGGCCCTACACCTGCCTGCCCAACATCGCTCGAGACATATGAAAATAATACATTGGTTGTGATTCTTTCCCAGCCTGGAGCACACAAAATATTGAACTAGCTGGAGAGGAGAACATCATAGATCATCCAGAGCAAACAGTTTGGACTCGAATCAAATGTATCCTTGGGGGCTAGGTGTAAGAACTTGTGCTCCGATCGATGTGGCTGTTCATCGACAACGGCATACATACATCCATCACTAATGTAAAAGTAGTTAGTGTTACCAGGTCCTACACTGGAGTGCACTAGTAGGAAAAGGGGCTTTTACCCCGGTTTGTAAGGGCCTTTTGTCCCGGTTTTCGAACCGGGACTAAAGGGTCGTTACTAAAGCCCTAACCCTTTAGTCCCGGTTCTTACACGAACCGGGACAGAAGGTCCTCCACGTAGCCGCTGCTGCCAGCCTAGGCAGGGGGCCTTTGGTCCCGGTTGGTGCCAACAACCGGGAATAATAGGCAGGGCCTTTTGTCCCGGTTGGTGTCACCAACCGGGACCAATAGGCAGGGCCTTTTGTCCCGGTTGGTGACACCAACCGGGACCAATAGTACTTACTTTCGGGTGTCTAAATTGCAGCTTCTTCGGCAGTCCCGGAGCTTTTGTGGTGAATTTTCTCCAAACCCTGCCAAACAAAGAAAACAATTACTTGATATCAGGAAATGAACAAAGTTGTTGATATGGTGAATAATGATCGATTTAACTTACTTCTCGAGCATTTGAGTCATGTCCGCATAGTCCTGGGGATCTTTTCGTGTCGAGTCTAAGACGGTTACTACTCCCTGCTCAAGCTTAATCTCTAGGAGAATATAGTGGAAGCTGCGCATGCATGCATAAGTCATCAATTACATTACCATAACCTGGACTAATAAGGGAAACCGAATATGCACAAGACAGTAACACTCACTTGAAGTTGTAAGGAAAGAGTATTATATCTTTGTTTTGATTTAATACCAACGATCGTAGCAAGTTGGCCTCGGCTTCTTTGGGATGTTTTTCAACCGTATATGCATCTATGAGATTTGTGTTAATGAACCCAATATCACCGATTTGTCTTTTCTTCAATTCGGCGATCTTCAATCTGCATAATATAGTGAGGATAATTATAAATACATGCAATGAAAGAGCTGACCTATATAGAGAGACTTAATGACAGAAGTAGTACTACTTACAGACAGTAGCAAGTGATCGTTGATTTATCGAGGGCCTTTTGATTGTAAAACTGGAAGAACTCCTCAAATGGAACATTCAGCAGTTCAATTCCAACGAGGTCATGCTCCGGTTTAACTCTCAACGTCAAAGTATTCATCCCATCAGACTCTCTGCAGGTTTTCATGTACCAATCATGTAATCTTCGCATCATCGTTGTTAGAGATCTTTCATCTTTGACGAGAGGCTTCCCGTAATGGTATTTGTGTTCGTCCACCTCCATGATTTCATAATGTACATCGTCGGGCAGGTAATCTCCAAGATTGCTATAACCGGCCACCATCCTCGGATCATTAGCGACGATGTCTTTAGACACCTTGAGCGGGGGGCACGATTGGTTCGCTTGTTCGCCGAGCTGGGCAATTTTTTTCCCAGCTCGTCGTTCTTTTAACCTTTGATCAATAACAGTACTTCCCGACCGCTCCGCTTCGACAAATGTCTTTGCAATAATGCGCTCGTAGTTGCCTTTCGGCGGAGACTTTGGTGGTTTTGTCAGGGCATCTAGAGTGCGCTTCGCTTTCACCGGATCTACCTTCTCCTCCGGAGGTGGATGTTTCTTTGCTTTCACCCCTTCAAAGAAGTTATTCACTTCGGCTCGCACGATCTTCGTGTTCTCCTCCTCGGTCCTCTCGTATGGTAACTTCTCTGGAGTCTTCAGAGAAGGACCGAATCTGTATTGCCTCCCGCCTCTGGCAGCTGTACTGCTAGACGCCGGCAGAGCAGACGGAGCGGCTGCGGCTGTCTTCTTTCCTTGCTTACGAGGCGGAGGAGAAGGACTACGACGCGCCGGAGCAGCCAGAGCGGCGGCAGGTCTCTTCCATCCTTGTTGACGAGGCGGAGAAGGAGGAGGCTGGCTGCTCTGGCACGCCGGTGGGGGCGGAGAAGGAGGGGGAGTGCCGCCACGCGCCGGAGAAGGAGGCTGATGAGTGCCCTGATCACTTGCCGGAGGAGGAGGCGGAGTGCCGCCATGCGCCGGAGAAGGAGGCTGAGTGCCCTGATCACTCGCCGGAGGAGGAGGCGGCGGCGGAGTGCCCTTACTCGCCGGAGGCGTCCAGTTCGGAAGGTTAATGAGCTCCTTCCGCCATAGGCACGGAGTCTTCAGAGCTAAGCCCAGCCGAGTCTCCCCTTCACCGGTAGGGTGGTCAAGCTGGAGGTCTTCAAATCCCTCCGTTATTTCATCCACCATCACCCTAGCATATCCTTCTGGAATCGGCCGGCAGTGGTAGGTTGCGCCGGGTTCAGGAGGTAAAACAGAGCCAACAGCCGCCTTGACTTTGAAGTTCTGCCATTGCGCCATAAGGTGGCAATGTTGAGACTCCGTGATAGCATCCACGGGGTAGCTAGCAGGAGCCGTCAAGACATGCTCCGGCTAAAGCAGCTCGGTGGAAGCCACGCTGCTTCTCCGCTGAGATGGCGGGGTAGCTTCGGGGGTAGTTTCGGCATGTCGATTGCCGTCTCGTTCCTCTAGCGCTTGAACCCTTTCGTGCAGCTTCTGAATTTGGGTCTGCTCCATTTTTTTCCTACTCTCCTGGCTTTTGTAACCGCCTGCATCCGGAAAACCAGCCTTCCACGGAACGGAGACTGGTGTGCCTCGTGTCCGTCCAGGGTGCTCAGGATTCCCGAGGGCCATTGTGAGCTCGTCGTTCTCTCTGTCTGGAACGAACGTCCCTTCCTGCGCTGCATCGATATATTGCTGAATCTTCTTGACTGGTATTCTCAAAAGCTCGTTCGTCCAAACGCACCTCCCTGATACAGGGTCCAAGGTTCTGCCAGCCCCGAAGAACCAAGTCCGACAACGGTCTGTCCAGTTCATTGTCTGTGGTTCGATCCCTTTTTCAAGCAGATCATTCTCAGCCTTGGCCCACTTAGGCCGGGCTTTGAGGTAGCCACCTGACCCCATGCGATGGTGAAGCTTCTTCTTCACAAAATTCTTCTTGTTTGTCGCTGACATCTTCTTACTCTTTTCCGATGTCTTGTGGGCCACAAATGCGGGCCAGTGATCTCTGATCTTCTCATACCGGCCGATGAATTCTGGTGTCTCTTCTTTGTCGACAAACGTTTTCAGCTCATTCTTCCACCTCCTGAATAGGTCTGCCATCTTCTTAAGAGCATGAGACTTGATTAATTGCTCTTTAACTGGCTTCTCCGGATCCTCCTCTGGCGGTAGGGTGAAATTTGCCTTCAGCTCAGTCCAAAGATCATCTTTCTGCATATCATTGACATAAGACACCTCAGGGTCTTCCTTCTTAGGCTTATACCATTGGTGGATGCTGATCGGGATCTTGTCCCTAACTAGAACCCCGCACTAAGCAGCAAAAGCATCCTTTGTCCGGAGGGGTTCAATCGGTTGGCCGTCGCGCGCGATTGCTGTGATCTCAAACCTTTCATCCGAGCGCAACTTTCTCTTCAGGCCTCGTCTCTTTACCGAAGTTGTGCTCGATCCGGAGGGCTAGAAAAAAGAAGAAAGACGAGTGTTAATTAATATGTGTACATACCAAAACAATGAATGCATCAATTAGCTAGTCAGCACAGGCTTAACTAATATATTTACCTGGCCGGACTCTGTTCGGTCACCGGAGCCGTCACCACGGGCTCCTTCTTGCACCAGCATTGGGTCATCGGAGCCATCATAATCATGTCTTTCCTCCTCCACTCTTCGATCACCGTAGCCTGCTTCTTCACCCAGTTCTTCCAGACCATCATTGTCGTTAAGATACGACAAGATATCACCTCCGGCTAAGATTATGTCCCCCAACACCTCTTCTGCTTGCTCGTCTCGTCCGTGCTCCATTGTTTCTGCAAATATTACAACATGGCAATTATTACACAAACATGACAGCAGGTGGATATATTAGTGCAAACGTAGACCTAGCTTATTCCGGGTTTGGGGTGGCCTCGGCAACACTTCAAGGGTAGGGGCGCGGCGGGAGGGGGTAGGAGACCGACATCGTTTTTTTGTAGGGTTTGGGTGTCCTCGAGAGTTTTGGTCGAGCGAGAGGGCCGGGGGGTGCTCCCGTGGTATAAGTTATCACGGTCGAGAGGGGGTATAAATATCGACCGTCCATCATGTCGAAGTTATCTGGGAGGGAGTTGTATATATCGACAACGACGACATACATACATGGGAAAATAATGTTATCGGGGAGGGGGTATATCGACCCCCCCCCACGTGTTGAAGTTATCGGGAGGGAGTTATATCGACAACGACGACATACGTACATGGGAAAATAATATTATCGGGGAGGGGGTATATCGACCCCCCCTCGTGTTGAAGTTATCGGGAGAGGGGGTATATCGACGACGACAGACCCGATAAAACATAAGAAAACGAAGAAGAAACAAAAAGAGGAGAAAAAGAAAGGAATAGAGGAGAAGATCGAAGAAAAAAAAGAAGAAAAAAAAGAGGAGAAGAAGAAAGGAATAGTGGAGAGAAGAAGAAAAAATAGAAAAAATTCTATTTTTTCTTCTTCTCTTCTATTCCTTTCTTCTTCTCCTCTTCTTTTTCTTCTTTTTTCCTCTTCTTACTTATTTCTCCTCTTCTTCCTCTCCTCTTCTTCTCCTTTCTTCCTCTTCTTATTTTCCTTTTTCCTCTCATTCATAAAAAAATGTTCAAATAGAAAATTTCGAAAAAAGTAAAGGTTTTGCCTAATGCATTGTTCATATGAATATACAAACATTTGCATATTCTACAATAATTAATATCACCAAAAAAATCTATGAACAGAAAAATCATAACTTTTCTAAAAATCTATCTTTTGCATATATACATGAACATATATATACACAGAGAACATATATACATACATATACACAGAGAAAATGCGAAAAAAGAACTAAAAAAGGACATATAAACAGATATACACACATACATATACTCATACATATACATATAATCATATAAATGTGCAGAAAAAACAGGGAGGAAGGGGGCAGTGCCGGCCCTGACCAAGGCGACGGCGGCGCGTCGGGGCAGGGGCAGAGGCGACGGCGGCGTGGTCGGGGCAGGGGCAGAGGCGACGGCGGCGTGGTCGGGGCAGGGCGAGGCAGAGGCGACGGCG
>NC_057814.1:565154324-565168734 GCF_018294505.1 Triticum aestivum
AAAAAAGTTTTTATGAAAATTCTTTTTGCTTTTAATGATTTTGAACAGAAAATACTTCGATAATTTTAGTTGCATCAATTTTATATGATTTTAGTTTCAATAATACTAGAGGTTTCTTATAATGTTTTGAACAGAAAATACTTTGTTAATTTTAGTTTCATAAATTTTATTAAAGTTTATTTTATTTTGTCGTAACACAAGAAGTCCGGAGTTGTAATAAGTTATTAAAAATAAAAAAGAGGCGCAATGCTCGTTGATTAGCTTCAAGCCTTTCGGAATAGTGTAGACTGCACTGCACATAGCTCCATGCAGTCTACCTTATTCCTCAAGGCTTGAAGCTAAGCAACGTGAAGGTGAGCATTGCGCCTCTTCTTCATCGTCTCTGCACTCAGGGTTTAAAAACCGCTCCTAGTGCCTCTCAGCTAGCGAGGTGGGACTAAAAAACTGCTTAGTAAGAAACTCTAGTACCGGTTCGTGCCACGAACCGGTACTAAAGGTGCTCGTGGGGCCACAGCCTCATTAGTACCGGTTCGTGGCACCAACCGGGACCAAAGGGTGGAATTGGTCCCGGTTCGTGCCACCAGCCGGGACCAATGGCCTTGCACAGCGGCGTGGTGGCGGGAGTTTAGTCCCACCTCGCTAGCTGAGAGAGAGCCGCACCTGTTTATAAGGTGCGGTGCGCCTGAGCTGTCGAGCTCCTCTCTAAAGCAGGCTTACGGGCCTAACCTCTCTGTACATGCCCGTGGGCCTACTGGGCCTTCTACGGGCCTGAATCCTGGCCCATGGATGGGTTTCTAATCGTACTCAGACCGTGGTGGCCCAGTAGGTGGCATAATTTTTAATTTTTGGCCTGTTATTTTTCATGCATTTACTAATTATTTTGAGCTATAAGACCCTAAAATTGAAAAGCATTTCAAATGAACTCTGAAAAGGTTGAAAGTTGGCATGGTATCATCATTTCATCCACATAGCATGTGCAAGAAAGTTGAGAGGGTTACGGCAAAAACTAGATGCACTTCGTGTACAAAACGGACAATGGTATCATACTCGTCTGTTACAAAGTTGGCATGGTATCATCATAATAGTTGCGGGAGAAAGTCTTCACTTTTTCTTCGCTTGTGTCATTTGCTTATTGCGCCGTAACCATGGATAATCTTCATCGTTTATCTGGATGCTTGGGTCAGCCTTGACTTTGAAGGGAGGAATTTCATGAAACTTTTCATAATCTTCAGACATGTCTGTCTTGCCCTCCACTCCCACAATGTCCCTTTTTCCTGAAAGAACTATGTGGCGCTTTGGCTCATCGTATGATGTATTCGCTTCCTTATCTTTTCTTTTTCTCGGTCTGGTAGACATGTCCTTCACATAGATAATCTGTGCCACATCATTGGCTAGGACGAACGGTTCGTCAGTGTACCCAAGATTGTTCAGATGCATAGTTGTCATTCCGTACTGTGGGTCTACCTGTACCCCGCCTCCTGACAGATTGACCCATTTGCACTTAAACAAAGGGACCTTAAAATCATGTCCGTAGTCAAGTTCCCATATGTCCATTATGTAACCATAATATGTGTCCTTTCCCCTCTCGGTTGCTGCATCAAAGCGGACACCGCTGTTTTGGTTGGTGCTCTTTTGATCTTGGGCGATCGTGTAAAATGTATTCCCATTTATCTCGTATCCTTTGTAAATCAATACAGTCGAAGATGGTCCCGTGGACAACGAGTACAACTCATCACAAATAGTGGTGTCACCTGTGAGACGTGTTTCCAACCAACTGCTGAAAGTCCTGATGTGTTCACATGTAATCCAGTCATCACACTGCTCCGGGTGTTTGGAGCGCAGACTGTTCTTGTGTTCATCGACATACGGGGTCACCAAGGTAGAGTTCTGTAGAACTGTGTAGTGTGCTTGAGACCAAGAATATCCGTCCCTGCATATTATTGAGTCCCCTCCAAGCGTGCCTTTTCTAGTTAGTGTCCCCTCATACCGCGATTTAGGGAGACCTATCTTCTTGAGGCCAGGAATGAAGTCAATACAAAACCCAATGACATCCTCTGTTTGATGGCCCATGGAGATGCTTCCTTCTGGCCTAGCGCGGTTACGGACATATTTCTTTAGGACTACCATGAACCTCTCAAAGGGGAACATATTGTGTAGAAATACGGGCCCCAGAATGACAATCTCGTCGACTAGATGAACTAGGACGTGTGTCATGATATTGAAGAAGGATGGTGGGAACACCAGCTCAAAACTGACAAGACATTGCGCCACATCACTCCTTAGCCTTGGTATGATTTCTGGATCGATCACCTTCTGAGAGATTGCATTGAGGAATGCACATAGCTTCACAATGGCTAATCGAACATTTTCCAGTAGAAGCCCCCTCAATGCAACCGGAAGCAGTTGCGTCATAATCACGTGGCAGTCATGAGACTTTAGGTTTTTTGCAAGACTCGGTGTCCCAAAACAATGATGAGCAAAATACATGATGCAGATTCCACACACTTTTGTGTTTGGATTAATCATGTATTCCATGGTATGTAAAACAACCAGATATGTCCGATACTCCCAAGGTGTTGCGAGTATGGATACTAAAGTGATCAAAGTACTGATCGTGGGACAACAGTGAAAGATGTCATTGAGTACTAGAGTAAGTACTGATGATATGTTTTCTTGCAAGCGGAGATCATGAAGAGTTCGTTGTAAAATGTTACATCGATACAGTCTTCATCTTTTCTCCATGCGATTTTCGATTTAAGTTAAGGGTTTTGTGTAATACACAATATGGTGGCACGGTAGTTGGAAATTGTTCCCAACCGGATACTGTGGCGAATTCTATAACAAATGACTAAGTATGTTCACGCTGTAGAAGCGACAAAAGAAGATGTTGAATCATATAGTTCATTCATGAACTTAGTATGGTTCCAAGATGGCTTTTGTCAATGGGACACTACTGCAGGTAGTTGCTCCATAACTCAGTCTGAGGAATCCAGGTTCGACCTATGATTCACATACATACAACGCCACCACAAAATATGAATTTTGTGAAAGCATGAAAATGCGAGGATATGCAGAGATACACACGGAGCTGAAATTGTCAGATCCGATGGACATCAGGCTATACCACATGCGAAGCATTTTTTACACCAGTATGCCATAGGTATAAAGTGCATTAGCATTAACTAGATTATTTACTCTAGTGCAAGTGGGAGTCTGTAGGAGATATATATGCCCTAGAGGTAATAATAAATGATATTATTTATCTATGCGTTCATAATTATGTTTTTGTTCCATGCTATAACTGCTATGGTTCTCGAGTCTGCAATAACACGAGGCTCGGAGGAAGACTCATATGCACGTGTGGAATAATAAACGGTAAGAAGTATTCTTAGTCTGGCCTCTAAGACTAGCTCAAGTGTTGCATGATGGTTCTGTTTTTCTGATCATGGGCATGTCAATGCCAGCAACTTTGAGGGCACATTGTTAAGAGAACATTTGTGTTGAATCGACCCGGATTGATGTTATGCTATGAGATACATTCGTCACAAGTTAATGGTTTATAACATAGAGATAGTTAATGTTTGCATAATTCCTTAGACCATGAGAGTATCGAGTTTCTTCATGCTTGCTTCATGAACTTTGGGGTTTGTTAAACGTCATCCGTAACTGGATGGCTATTACGGCGGCTTACGGGTTCATGGGAAAGTATGTTAATTAACTTGATAGCTCGAGATTGGGATTTGCTCCTCCGACGATGGAGAGATATACTCGGGCCCTCTCTGTATTACGGTATCCATCATCGTCTGGCCAGACACAGTGTGATTTGATCACTGGGATGCCGGAACACGGAAACGAGAAAAGAGAACAAAACCGGTAACGAGGTAACTTGCATGGTGGACAAATTGTTCGTCCACGGGGATGCAACAAATCTCACCTCGGGTGTTTGTGACATATCGTGAAGCAACAGGAATAGCACACGGCAACTAGAGGTTCACTCGAATATTTATTCGTGTGAGTATAGGGGTCAATATGGGTGTCCACGGCTCCGATGTTGATCATTGATCGGAAGGGGTTCCGTGTCATGTCTATACTTCACCGAACCTATAGGGTCACATGCTTAAGGGTCATCTATCTGCTGAATACTAGACAGGGAGTCTGAGAGAAAATCACCGAAAAAGTTTCGGACACCGAAAAGTTTCGGACAGCGGAATCGTACCGCAGAGAGAGGTCATCGGATAAGTTTCGATGATACCGAAAAGTTGTTTCGGGATACACCATTAAGTCAAATTGGTTTTGGCACATGCCTGATATTTCTTGGAGGATGCCAGAATCATTCTGGAAGCTTTTTGGAATTTTCTGAGATAAAAACCGGAAATGTTCCGGAGCTGCCGGAGCCACTTCAGATGCGTTTCGCAGATGAAAATCACTAAAACCGGAATTGTTTCAGAACGCGTTGAAAATCATTTTAGTGGGTACTGGAAATGTTCTTAGCCCACATAAATATTTTCAGTTAGATCAGACGCTGAAAAATGTCATCGTGAATAGTGAAAATCAGCTTTATGGTTACTTTATGGAAAGCCACCTTTTGGGGCTTTGCTCCAAAAGATCTTGGAGATGACATGGATGGATAGGAGCCATTTTTTGGGCCCCTCATGGGGGTGTGGCCGGCCACATGGGGTATCCCCCCTTGGGGACCCTCTTGTTCATTGGTTTCACTCCTAAGTCCTTGTGGAAGGACTTCATTCATGTGCATTTTGGGTTTTTTGTGAAACTACCCTACCCCCTTGGGATTTCCTATAAATAGAGGTGGAGGGGCAGCCCTCCACACTCATCCCTTGCTCTCATACACATGCCATGCATTATCTGGCTTCTTCTCTCCCTCCCAGGAAAAGAGTTTCGTAGAGCCGTAAGGCTGTCTGGGTTCCGGCAGGAACTAGTTCTGGACGGCGAAGCCCTGCCAGATAGATGACATCGTATGTGTGCAACTCTGTAGAGAGATCGTAGTTTCGGTCTTAGTTCGTGAGTGCCTCCTGAAGGGCTGTCCGTGTGATCGTCCGAGTTTCAAAGGTCCTCCCGAAGGGCTGTCCGAGTGACCGTTCGAGTTTCGAAGGTCCTCCCGAAGGGCTATCCGCGACACCTTCCGGGGGCTGTTCGACCGCCTCCCGGAGGGCTGTCTGAGGAGCAGATGAGGGTATACATCCTCGCGGTTGGGAGGTTGTAAATCCTAGCTGCGGGGATCTGCACCGCCGATCGTCATCGACTCTACTTCCCGCTGCGCTATGAGTCGGTAACGAAAAAGATCAAACCATGTATGCAGTCTCCATAGTGGTCCTGGGCTGGTGCGTAGGTCGGAATTTTTTTGTTTTCTACTGCGTTACCCTACAGTGGCATCATGAGCCGTGCTATGCGTAGATGCAGGTTGCGATCTAGAATACATGGAGATGTATGGGTATTGCATAATATAATTAGGTAGTAGATGAGATCTATTGCTGAAAATTATTTATGCGGGTGACAGATGAAAGCTGTTACCCGATGTTCTTGTTGCTTCCCTAGAATTTGCGTTTGCTCAATCTCGAGACAGCATGGTGGAATTTGACAAAGTTCTGGCAATCCGTGATCCTGATTGATCATGGATGTGCTATCAGTTCTTTGGGTTCTGCGGTAGTCAAAAGAAAGATGAAATTCGCAGATGAAAGGGCATTGCAATATGATCTGCACGGGGGTCATGCGTATGACGAAGTTTAGTATGGGGCTCGAGATTTAATTATCTCGTGTTTCATACACTCCGAGATGTTAATCTAGCAACTTGAATAATCATACTTGATGATAAAACGTTGGTAGCTGCGGTTTAAGTCAAAACCTTAGAAGCCACGAAAAATAAAATTTGGCATAAACCGATTAGAGGCGTCTAACTTGGTTTTGCAGGATGTGCATGTGATGTGGTATGGCAATTCTCATATTCAATTTGATTATGTATGAGATGACTACATGATGTAATTAACATGACCTGCGTGTCATGATTCGGCATGATGGCTGGAGCCATATGATTGTCACTTTAATGACCTGCGTGTCAACCTTAAGTAATGCACTTATTTTATTAGCTATAGAGATAGCAATATTATCTGGTGCATCGACAAGGTGGTGGCAATCTTCGTGAAGGTGAACACTGACGCGAATGCCGAAGACGAAGAAATGAAAGACTTCTCCGTCAGAAAGGGCTATACCATATCATGCTATTATGAATTGCCTGAGATGTTTATCCCTTATGATGCACCCTTCTTGATTGCGTGGTAGTCGCTTTTTATTAGGGTGATCTCTCACTTAAAATATCAAAGTAGTTAGTGTTCACCCAAGTGTAGCACCGTCTGAAATTCGTATCTTTTCGGGGTGCGCCATGTACACATGAGCATGAACGAATCGAGAGGAATGAGGCGGGTGAGGTCAGACCTCGCAGCAAGATCACTTGGTTGTCTTTGACGTTCAGGCAGGAGAGTCCTGAGCTCGGAACACGCCCATCGAAAGATGAACAAGAATCACATAGAGATGTGATCGGCAAGATGGCCTACCGATTGAAATTCGTGTCATCAGTGATGAACCCGTCAATGGCATCGAATAGAAATATGGATCTTGAATCACTCTAAATCAATTATGAGAGATATTGATTTGAGTGGGAGCGCACTTTTGAATTAACATGTTTAATTCTCAGTGCAATTAATTATGAACACTGTCTAAGTGTTTCTTGCAAAATAGTTGTAGAATAATGGCTCGCGTTTCCACCTTCCCTGTTAAAATTGAATAGCTGTTAAATATCTGGTTAAAACTTTACGATTGGTAACGTAATATGAGGATTGTCCTCAAAAGTGCCGAGAAGGACTTTGTCCTATCGCATGCTTTCCATATCCTCCCGCTAATGCTATGGATCATGTGACTCTCGTCCTTCGATCCAAAAGCTAGAATTCTGTTACGGTCAAGTGGAATATGTTTGCTTCCATGAAACCTAAACTTCGAAAGTTGGGATAGTTATATGATATTCATGGAACTGAAAATTATTTTCAGATACAAACAAAGCAATGTTTGTTTGCAAGTATTAGTAAAAGTGTTTACTATGCATTTGACTGTTGGGAAAGGGATCCAGAAGAACGCCTGTCATATAATGAAAGGTGAATAAAACAACAACTTAAAGAGAAAGGAAGTGTGCAAAGGGTGTTAGTATGACTTACACACCTAGGAAGTCCGGGGCTAACGCCACTCTTAAGTTGGGTGCTTCTTTTGCGAGTAGGAGAAATACTAAAAGTTAAACTGTTAGAAGTATAAAGGCAGAAAGAAAGATGACTGGAATATCCAGCTCATGTATGAATGTCATACAAGTTTTTGATGTATAGTAGGCTGGTCAAAGACATAGTTCTTGGGAATTATGGTTAAACATGTTAATCACTAATTCTTGGGTATTGTGAGTTAATCACAAAGATACCCGCTCGATTGCATTCTGTTGCGAATCAATGTAAGAGCTACTATGGCCTAAAAAGACTAGCCAGAAATGAGGTTAAGGTATACACAGGGAACATAGTAAATGTTACTATACCTTCCATCGGTGTATTGCCGTCTGTATTTATTTTCATAATTCATTTAGAGTTTTACAAACTCTAGCCCATTGCATAAGGTATCTTGCAAGAAGGTTGTTCATAAGAGAACTTTTTATGTGCGATGTTATGAATAACACAAGGTCCATACTTTCATTATGAATGAGTTGTATGTTATGAATATTGATAATAATACAATACCTCTGGGTTTACATTCATAATTCATTTTAGAGTGTCATACACTCTAGCCCATTGCACAATGTTTGTTGCAAAAGAGTTGTTCATAAAAACAACAATTGTTGTTAAGTATTATGAATAACATGAAGGGCCATGCTTCCATCCAAGATGGGATGTATGTTACAAATATTGATGGTAATATGATACATCCATAACACTGACGCTAAATGTCGCAAGACTAAAAGAATACCACACAAGTGTGGCACTACATTTGGTCACATTGGAGAAACCCGCATGGAAAATTCCATTATGATGGATTTTGAAGTCTTTTTGATTTTGAATCATGTGACACTTGCAACTTTCCTTCGAAAAGTGAAGTGACTAAAATACCGTTCACAGGCCATAAGGAACGAACAACAAACTTATCAGTGATCATACATTTGATGTGTGTAGTCCGATAAGTGCTGTTAGTGGTGGATTTATTTATCTTCAGAAATGACTCAAGTAGATATGTGGATATTTACTTGATGAGACGTAAGTCTGGATCTTTTGAAATCATTCGAAAGGTTTTCAAAAATGAAGTAGAAGTTATTGTAACAAGAAAATTATGTTTCTGCAATTTGATTGCACAAAGGAATATTTGAGTTACATGTTTAGCGAATGTCTGATGAGTTGTGAAAAGAGTTTCATAACTTACACCTTCCGGAACACCACTATGAGTGGAATGTCTGTGAAGATGTAATCAAACCATTTATCACATGGTAAGGTCAAAGATGACATAAATAAATTTGCCATTATCCCTTTTAAAGTGATGCTTTAGAGACTGCGGCTTTTACACTGAAAAGAGCAACATCGGGTCTGTTGAAATGAAGCCATGGTATGGTACGCCCAACCATGTTATATCTTTTCTTAACATTTGGAATGTGGGGCTTGTGTAAAAGGTTACAAACCTATTCCAAATCAGACAAGTGCTACTTTGTAGGTTATACCAAAATGTTGGGTATTCCTCCCTCACTATACCGAGGCAAATAGTTTTGCCGCGAAACGGTGTGCTTTTAAATAGAATGGTTCTTTCAAAAAGGTGAGTGGGAGAATAGTGCAACTCGACGAGATAAACAGTATCTTCGTCATCAGATCAAAGGAAAGAGACCTTGGAAGTAATTCCAGGGTTTCCTACTGCGACTGATACGGAAGTCTCTACAATAAAATGTAGGAACTTCGGTCGAACTTGCAGCTGAACCACGTGGAACTTCGGTCGAACTTGCAGCTGAACCACGTAGGCAAGGCTCGTGCAAACCTCTCAGGTGCGCAAACGAGATATTGTTGTTAGACAACATTATACCTACGATACACAAGGAAGCGTTGATGGGCCCTGACTCCGGAATTGGCTAAATGCCAATACAATCCGAGTTAGTTTCCATATAAGTGATTCAAGATTAGATCCTTGATACACCTTTCGGAAGACTTAGAGTCTAATGAATATTTATGGAACTTAAAACTGATACGGATAAAAATGTTTTATCCATAAAGCTCGACTTGTTGAAATAACAAGTTCAAGAGTTGACTACGATGAGGTTGTTTTCATCATAGCGATGCTTAAGGTCGGTTCGGGTTGAACTAGCAATTAATACATATTTCAATCATGACATATGTAACATGGATGATAATAGGATTTCCATCTGATGGAAATGAAACCAAGGACTTGCATGTGTTACAGTCCAAGGCATTTTGTCTATCCAGAGGATGCTAGTAAGGGTGCAAACTTCAGAGTTCCAGCGATGGACAGAAGAGAGCAAAATGGAGTTGGAATCTTCGTGCTTTGATGAAATGGTCAAAGGGGTTTGACTTCATCAATGGGTAACGAAGATGCTTGTAATTCAAGAAAATAAGGGGGAGCGTAATAATATTTCTAAAAACCTTGTGTGCTTGACACATTGTTAATTGGAAATAAATTTCTTGACACGAATTAGGACTTCATTTGAAATTAGTTTTTTGATGAAGTGCTTAGGCTAAATAGCCTCAATATTAGGCATAATGATCTATGGAGATAGATTTACCTAATAGGGCTAAGCAATGAATACATATTGACAAAGTGCTAAAACGTTTTAGCATTTAAAACCGCCGAGTGATTCTTGCCGGAGTCACATGGAAGAGTTTTTTGCAAGACTCGGTGTCCCAAAACACTGATGAGCAAAATACATGATGCAGATTCCACACACTTTTGTGTTTGGATTAATCATGTATTCCATGGTATGTAAAACAACCAGATATGTCCGATACTCCCAAGGTGTTGCGAGTATGGATACTAAAGTGATCAAAGTACTGATCGTGGGACAACAGTGAAAGATGTCATTGAGTACTAGAGTAAGTACTGATGATATGTTTTCTTGCAAGCGGAGATCATGAAGAGTTCGTTGTAAAGTGTTACATCGATACAGTCTTCATCTTTTCTCCATGCGATTTTCGATTTAAGTTAAGGGTTTTGTGTAATACACAATATGGTGGCACGGTAGTTGGAAATTGTTCCCAACAGGATACTGTGGCGAATTCTATAACAAATGACTAAGTATGTTGACGCTTTAGAAGCGACAAAAGAAGATGTTGAATCATATAGTTCATTCATGAACTTAGTATGATTCCAAGATGGCTTTTGTCAATGGGACACTACTGCAGGTAGTTGCTCCATAACTCAGTCTGAGGAATCCAGGTTCGACCTATGATTCACATACATACAACGCCACCACAAAATATGAATTTTGTGAAAGCATGAAAATGCGAGGATATGCAGAGATACACACGGAGCTGAAATTGTCAGATCCGATGGACATCAGGCTATACCACATGCGAAGCATTTTTTACACCAGTATGCCATAGGTGTAAAGTGCATTAGCATTAACTAGATTATTTACTCTAGTGCAAGTGGGAGTCTGTAGGAGGTATGCCCTAGAGGTAATAATAAATGATATTATTTATCTCTGAGTTCATAATTATGTTTTTGTTCCATGCTATAACTGCTATGGTTCTCGAGTCTGCAATAACACGAGGCTCGGAGGAAGACTCATATGCACGTGTGGAATAATAAACGGTAAGAAGTATTCTTAGTCTGGGCTCTAAGACTAGCTCAAGTGTGGCATGATGGTTCTGTTTTCCTGATCATGGGCATGTCAATGCCAGCAACTTTGAGGGCATAATGTTAAGAGAACATTTGTGTTGAATCGACCCGGATTGATGTTATGCTATGAGATACATTCGTCACAAGTTAATGGTTTATAACACAGAGATAGTTAATGTTTGCATAATTCCTTAGACCATGAGAGTATCGAGTTTCTTCATGCTTGCTTCATGAACTTTGGGGTTTGTTAAACGTCATCCGTAACTGGATGGCTATTACGGCGGCTTACGGGTTCATGGGAAAGTACGTTAATTAACTTGATAGCTCGAGATTGGGATTTGCTCCTCCGACGATGGAGAGATATACTCGGGCCCTCTCGGTATTACGGTATCCACCATCGTCTGGCCAGACACAGTGTGATTTGATCACTGGGATGCCGGAACACGGAAACGAGAAAAGAGGAGAACAAAACCGGTAAAGAGGTAACTTGCATGGTGGACAAATTGTTCGTCCACGGGGATGCAACAAATCTCACCACGGGTGTTTGTGACATATCGTGAAGCAACAGGAATAGCACACGGCAACTGGAGGTTCACTCGAATATTTATTCGTGTGGGTATAGGGGTCAATATGGGTGTCCACGGCTCCGATGTTGATCATTGATCGGAAGGGGTTCCGGGTCATGTCTATACTTCACCGAACCTATAGGGTCACACGCTTAAGGGTCACCTATCTGCTGAATACTAGACAGGGAGTCTAAGAGAAAATCACCGAAAAGTTTCGGACAGCGGAATCGTACCGCAGAGAGAGGTCATCGGATAAGTTTCGATGATACCGAAAAGTTGTTTCGGGATACACCATTAAGTCAAATTGGTTTCGGCACATGCCTGATAATTCTTGGAGGATGCCAGAATCATTCTGCAAGCTTTTTGGAATTTCTGAGATAAAAACCGGAAATGTTCCGGAGCTGCCGGAGCCACTTCAGATGCGTTTCGCAGATGAAAATCACTAAAACCGGAATTATTTCGGAACGGGTTGAAAATCATTTTAGTGGGTACTGGAAATGTTCTTAGCCCACATAAATATTTTCAGTTCGATCAGACGCTGAAAAATGTCATCGTGAATTGTGAAAATCAGCTTTATGGTTACTTTATGGAAAGCCACCTTTTGGGGCTTTGCTCCAAAAGATCTTGGGGATGACATGGATGGATAGGAGCCATTTTTTGGGCCCCTCATCGAGGTGTGGCCGGCCACATGAGGTATCCCCCCTTGGGGACCCTCTTGTTCATTGGTTTCACTCCTAGGTCCTTGTGGAAGGACTTCATTCATGTGCATTTTGGTTTTTTTGTGAAACTACCCTACCCCCTTGGGATTTCCTATAAATAGAGGTGGAGGGGCAGCCCTCCACACTCATCCCTTGCTCTCATACACATGCCATGCATTATCTGGCTTCTTCTCTCCCTCCCACGAAAAGAGTTTCATAGAGCCGTAATGCTGTCTGGGTTCCAGCAGGAACTAGTTCTGGACGGCGAAGCCCTGCCAGATAGATGACACCGTATGTGTGCAGCTCTGTAGAGAGATCGTAGTTTCGGTCTTAGTTCGTGAGTGCCTCCCGAAGGGCTGTCCGTGTGACCGTCCGAGTTTCGAAGGTCCTCCCGAAGGGCTGTCCGAGTGACCGTTCGAGTTTCGAAGGTCCTCCCGAAGGGCTGTCCGCGACACCGTCCGGGGGCTGTTCAACCGCCTCCCGGAGGGCTGTCTGAGGAGCAGATGAGGGTATACATCCTCGCGGTTGGGAGGTTCTAAATCCTAGCTGCGGGGATCTGCACCGCCGATCGTCATCGACTCTACTTCCCGCTGCGCTACGAGTCGGTAACGAAAAAGATCAAACCATGTATGCAGTCTCCATAGTGGTCCTGGGCTGGTGCGTAGGTCGGAAAATTTTTGTTTTCTGTTGCGTTACCCTACATCACGGGCCAGGTGCTGTGATTGCTGCTCTGCTCCCCGAAAGGATTAATGCCATCCGCGCTTAAACCAAACCATATGTTCCTTGGGTCAGCTGCAAACTCAGCCCGGTACTTTCTCTCAATTTTTCTCCACTGCGACCCGTCAGCGGGTGCTCTCAACTTCCCGTCTTTCTTACGGTCCTCACTGTGCCATCGCATCAACTTGGCATGCTCTTCGTTTCTGAACAGACGTTTCAACCGTGGTATTATAGGAGCGTACCACATCACCTTCCCAGGAACCCTCTTCCTGGGGGGCTGGCCGTCAACATCACCAGGTTCATCTCGTCTGATCTTATACCGCAATGCACCGCATACCGGGCATGCGTTCAGATCCTTGTACGCACCGCGGTAGAGGATGCAGTCATTAGGGCATGCATGTATCTTCTGCACCTCCAATCCTAGAGGGCATACGACCTTCTTTGCTGCGTATGTACTGTCGGGCAATTCGTTGTCCTTTGGAAGCTTCTTCTTCAATATTTTCAATAGCTTCTCAAATCCTTTGTCAGGCACAGCATTCTCTGCCTTCCACTGCAGCAATTCCAGTACGGTACCGAGCTTTGTGTTGCCATCTTCGCAATTGGGGTACAACCCTTTTTGTGATCCTCTAACATGCGATCGAACTTCAGCTTCTCCTTTTGACTTTCGCATTGCGTCCTTGCATCGACAATGACCCGGCGGAGATCATCATCATCGGGCACTAGTTCCTCTTGATCTTCAGCAGCTTCCCCCCTTGCAGCATCATTGGGCACATCGTCTGGTTCCTCTTGATCTTCAGCAGCTTCCCCCGTTGCAGCATCACCGTATTCAGGGGGCACATAGTTGTCATCGTCCTCTTCTTCTTCGCCGTCTTCCATCATAACCCCTATTTCTCCGTGCCTCGTCCAAACATTATAGTGTGGCATGAAACCCTTGTAAAGCAGGTGGGTGTGAAGGATTTTCCGGTCAGAGTAAGACTTCGTATTCCCACATATAGAGCATGGACAACACATAAAACCATTCTGCTTGTTTGCCTCAGCCACTTCGAGAAAATCATGCACACCCTTAATGTACTCGGAGGTGTGTCTGTCACCGTACATCAATTGCCGGTTCATCTGCGTGCATTATATATAATTAAGTGTGTCAAAAACCATTACAGAACATCATGAATAGATAATTAAGTGACCAAATTAATAGAAGTTCATCATCACATTAAAACCAAAGTACATACATAGTTCTCATCTAACAACATATATATAGCTCTCCAGAGCATCTAATTAATTAAACCATACATTGAAACTATGTAAAACATTTCAATGCGAAAACAAATGCGATCATAATCGCAACCAAGGTAACAATTGATCCAACGGCATAATGATACCAAGCCTCGGTATGAATGGCATATTTTCTAATCTTTCTAATCTTCAAGCGCATTGCATCCATCTTGATCTTGTGATCATCGACGACATCCGCAACATGCAACTCCAATATCATCTTCTCCTCCTCAATTTTTTTATTTTTTCCTTCAAGTAATTGTTTTCTTCTTCAACTAAATTTAACCT
>NC_057814.1:565169591-565171087 GCF_018294505.1 Triticum aestivum
AAATGAACATAGATGCGCCTATAGAGAAAATTCAACCTAAATTCATAATAAATTTCTATGAAATTCAAAGAAATTTACTGTGAATTTAGGTCAAATTCCCTGTATAGGGGCATCTACTTTCACTTTGAGAGGAGCTCAACAAGGCAGAGAGGGACGGGCTTATAAACTGGTGTGAGCGCCCTTCGGTTGGCGAGGTGGGACTAAACACTGGCCGCAACTAGGACCAGCCCTTTACTCCCGGTTTGTGGTATGAACCGGGACTAAAGGGCTGTGGGCCAGGAGCGTGGCCCATTGGTCCCGGTTTGTGCCACCAACCAGGACCAAAGGGTCCGGACGAACCGGGACCAATGCCCCCATGAGGCCCGGCAGGCCCCTGGCCGCACGAACTGGGACCAATGCTCACATTAGTCCCGGTTCGTGATTGAACCGGGACTAATGTGAATATTGCCCTGTGACCAAAACCCAGTTTTCTACTAGTGGTGGTTGATTGATGATGTGTGATAGGTTACTTGTTCTTCCTTTTGGGTGTCGTAATCTTGATAAGCGTTGCTGCCTTTAAGGGGTGTATCAACCGCTTGGCATTTCTTCTATGTATTGTGATGCACCTTCCAAGGTGTATTCTACGAAACAAATATTTTTGAAGATTTCATATTTCTGTACATTTGTTAGAGATGGTTCGCGGAAGTTCAAACCATAGAACAATCTATTACAGGAAAGCATAGCATCAGCTGAAGTCATATCAAATTTGAGATTATTGGTTGGTACTTTTTATTTTGTAAATATGAACAGTGAAATAATACCGCATATGCACATGCTCACAATATGACAAGATGGCTGTACACACTGTCGACCCAAGTTTAGGATTGACCGGCCTATGCCAATCGACATTCATTGAACGAGAATGGCAAGAAAAGTCGGTGGCTCTAACGGAGCATAGAATGCCCCACTCCTTCCATCCACCCCAATATAGATGTCAAGAAATTTTCCACGCTAGCTAGGTGAAAAATAGTTTGGAGCAGTGGCGGACCTAGAAATAAAATAGAGGGTGTGCACACTTTAAAAAATTGAAGTGTATTTTAATTAGCTTGCATGGGCCTTAAAAATAAGCTAATTTTTACATGATGAAAAAATATTTTTCAAAAATCGCACACCCCCTGCGTACGCCACTGGTTTGGAGTGCATGTTGAAAGTACCAAAGTAGAGTTTAGAGTTAGGGTTTAGGGTTAGATTGTTTATGATAACCCCATTGTTAACTTGTGCATTTCCCCTGTGCGTCTATGTGATTTGTTCTACAAAAGAGGACTCCACATATAATGCAAAAATCATGGGCTTTTTCAGAATTGAACAAAAAGCCCTGTTACGAGGGCCATGTGAAAAAACAAATGGGAGTGAAAAATGACCACAGAGGATTTCGATCTTGGGACCTCAACAAAGTTGGGTCGTATACGCAAGCATATACAGATCACCACAATCTGGTGGGGAAAATGTGTGTGTGT
>NC_057814.1:565171435-565177157 GCF_018294505.1 Triticum aestivum
CTGGAGAAATCAACGAGAGCAGTTTTTTGGAATATGAGAGGATTCGGTGGAGAGATCACGAGTACATATTTAAGAGAATTGATTATGGATAAAACGTGGGATTTTATTGGACTTCGGGAAACTATGGAGAAAAAAATCTAGGAATGACCTGCAAAATCCTGCTTGGGTGGTTTCAATCAAATGAAATAAGAGGCCGCTCACTCTTTAAAAATAAAAGGAAAAAATTGCAAGGTATTTGGCTTACGCGTCTTATCGGTTCGTATGGAGGAAGACATAATTTTATATACATCTAAAAGACACAATTTGACTAACACGAGTATGTACCACATGCATGCACAAATCATCATAGTAGAGCATGGTTAATGGTATACCCGATTGTTGGCTATATAAAATGGTCATCTCATCTATAGCCGTCATTTATAATCGCTCATACAATAATGTGGCAATAAGGTGGAGGGGAACTTTTGGTCTATGGGTGTATATACATCATATATGGAAAAACATTAGTAATTATCAAAAAAGTCAACACATTCTGAAAATATTTTTGAAATAAACTTGACCTTCCACAAAAAGTGAAAATACCGTTCACTTATTTTCAAAAAAGAAAAACAGTTGGTCAAATTGTGTGAATAGTGACCTATAATAGCAAATATATTTTTTGCCCAGAAGGTAACGCTGGTCTTCTATTCATGAAAATTTATATAGTCGTGCAAAAGAAAGTCAAGTTTATTGTTAAACAACTTTCAAATTTGACTTTTTTTAATTATCAAATTTTCACATATGAGGTGTATATACACCCAGGAACCAAAGGGTATTTAACACTATAAGGTTGGCTATTGTAAGGATCTCGGCCCCCGCGTCGCTCCGTAGGGGCAACTCGGGCGGCGCTCTAATCTCGTGACCGGCAGCCCTCCCTTCCGATCCATTCTCCTCGCCGTCGCCAGAGGGGACTAGCAGCGAAGCCTTCTCGGCCCCCAAGGACGGGGGCGGCGGGGCGTGCCTCCTCGGCCTCCTCCTCTCCCGCTCCTCCCCTCGTCCCGGGCTCCGTCGCCGTCCGCCATCTCCAGCCGCTTCCTGCGGATCTCGCGGGCGGCGCGCCAGATCGGGGCGCCCCCGCGCCTGGTGGCTGTTGGCTTGGATCTGGGTCACCTCCGGTTGCACACTTCCGCCCTCCTCGTGAAGATTCGGTCTACTGCTCCGGCGTCCTTGCTGTCGGCGGTGGCGGTCGCGGGGCTGGCTGCGACCATCCTGGCCCTCCCCTTTGCGTGACCCTTCGGCTGTGGCGCGCTCCTCCATCGCCCAAAGATCCTGTCTGGGTGTGGCGTGGGGAGGTTCCCTTGGGCGCCCCGCAGTGTTTGTTGTCACTGCTCCGGCCACTGCGGTCTCTGGAGATGCGAGGCTGCGGCGATGAGCTGGCCTTCTGGCATGTGCGATGCAGGCCGCCGTTGTGATCCTCTGTTGGTGGTGGTGGTCTAGATTTGATTGGCCAGATGGTGGTGACTGTAGATCGTTCTGCAACGATTTTCTATGGATCCACGACATCGGGGGTCATCGAAGTGAATTCGGGAGTTTTTATCTCTTGATCTGGTGAATGACTTCGGTGGTGAGTTACAAATTATGGACGATGACTTGACGCAGAGGAATGTTGTTGGAGTGGCGGCGGTTAAATTGTAGCTGCTTGGATTGTGGAAAAGCGGCGGCGACAACACATGTGTGACTTTGATGGTGGTGCTGCGAGCACCCGGTCTCGAGCTCCGGGGCGAAAGCCTAGGTCAGACTCAAGTGGTCATCCCTGGCAATGGCGATGTTTTTTTTACATCGTGCCCTTGTTGGAGGCATTGCTCGGATACGTTCGGACTGTTTCTTCAGGGTGAAAACTTTGATTCTAGCCTTTGTGGTTGGATCTGGCGACGGCGGCGCTTGAGTGTCGCTTCCTTCTTGAAGGCGTTGTTCTTGAAGATCCTCGTCGTCAATGTGGTGTCAATGGTTGGTGCGGATATGGTCACAGTTCTAGTTTGTCGTTCGCCTAGTCTGATCGCTTTGGGGCTTTTTTATTTCTTTTTTCCTTTTCACACCTATGCATAGCTTTTGGTCTTATGACTTTGCTAATAGTTGGTGTGTTTTAGCGTGTGTGTTGGGTTGGCTGTGTGCATCCTAGTTATGCAGAGGCCGGGTGTATACTCATTATATTGTATCCTCTTGATGCTTCTTTTGAGCCAATAAAATTCACCCTTTGTCGAAAAAAAGATTGGCTATTATAATAGTACTTTTATCTATTTCCTCTCTAATTTTCTTCACATTTATTGTATTTGCCTAGTAATACGTATATAGTTAGACTCTTACATGAGAACCCACTTTTCTTATTTTTTTTAATATCTCTCCGCCATATAGGCAAAAATGTCATATAAACAGGGTTTAAACGCATTATTATACTTGCCCGTATGGTATAAAGAGGCTCGCGAGTCATGATCACCAGGCAGCAGCGAAACTTGCCGCGCTGCTACCCGCGGCCTGACCGCTTGAGACGAGGAGTGAGCCTGGCATGCAGCTACAAGCCGCTCGCTGGATCCATGGGGAGCGCATGGACATGCATCAATGGAAACCGGTGCAAGGAAACCAACTCTTTATTTATTTTTTCGTAGAGAGTGGATTTTGTTGACTAAAAAAGAAGCATCATTAAGATACAAATCCTAAGAGCATATCTATGACCTGTGCATAGTTAGGATGCACATAGTTAACATTAACACAAAAGCACACAAAAACATACCAGCAAATAGCAAAGGCACATAAGATCAAAAATATGCGTAGGCAAGAATTTTCTTTTTAAGACGATCAGATCTGTGATGAGCAAACTACGACAATGACAGTATATGCAACGACTATCTCATGACAACCACACGCTTCGTGCATTCCATTGATGACATAGATTGCTCTTACGTCGTGATCAAGGGTTCAATCGATTCCCTTTTTCATTTCACCCATGCATGTGCCTCGCCTTGCGTACATATGGCCGGCACAATTTACCTCGTATCGTCTTCTCTTTTAGAGCTAGCTAGTAGCATGACCCACTCTCTACCTTTTAGTGCAACACGTAGCTAGCTAGCACCGCCTAGTGTGTTCTACTCTCTCCGTTCCAAATTACTCGTCGTTGTTTTAGTAATTTGAACTAAAACCACGACGAGTAATTTGGAACAGCGGGAGTACCTGGCTAGCAAGTTAGCATTGACCGTTGCCATCGCCGTCGCCATCTCCTGCTCTCGAGGTCCATTGGTGCATGTGCATGCACGCGCCACGGAGACAGCCAGCGGCTCGTAGCTGCATGCTCGTCATCTACTTGTCCATAGTCCATACGGCCCTCACAGCAGGGCTTTTTTGTGATGTTTAAGGAAAGGTTAGGAGGTTTCATGTAGAATATCTTGTCATTTTGTGAGAACAGAGCACATGTATGCGCAGGGAAAATGCACAAGCTAACGAAAGTTTTTACAACAAAAAGTATAGCCTTTAGGGGGCGGTATGTCGTTTTGTACTGAATTGAGCCCACTGAGCAAGTATGGGGATCAAATTGTAGCGTTTATGAGAAGGTGCACCAAAATGACCATCGGGGACAAGTTGATCTATTAGTGGCACATTTAACTCCTTCGTACCAGATTTGACACGATCGACGTGGGTCTAGTAGGGGTATCGTTAAAGCCCATATATCTCACATAATTTCATGCCAACCTGTGGGTGCCAGCCAGCCTACTGATTTGTATCAGCCGTTCCGAACCACTCCCACGTGCACCCATATCCATCTTGCGTCCGTGCTCTATCTTGCCTATTGTGAGACGGTACTCTGTCTAGGAGTAGGCGAGCCCTAAAATGTCTATGTAGTTTTCTCTTTTTTTCCCTCTGCTTTTCAGTTTTCTATGGTTTTTTTACGGGGTTTTCCAGTTGTATTCCTTTTTATTTGAATTTTTGTCTTTGTATTTTTCCCTCTTTTTTTATTTTTTCAACACATGTCTACTTTATCAATATACATGGTACATTTACCATATGCTTCTGGAACATTTTTATCATACACGTTCAACATTTTTCAAATACATAATGTGTATCTTTTCCAAATACATATTTCAAACATTTTTTAAATAGATGCTAGACATTTTTGATGCAAAATCTTGTGACAACATACAAGGATGTTGTATCAATGTGTTAGATTTTTCAGTTTTGTAAAATGTTCTATGGCATCTAGTGCATCTATAGCACCACAAGTGTAGGTGTACCGGATACATTCCCGAAATTCTGAAGGGTGGATTTTATCCATGAGAAGAGAGTAAGCAATGTCGAAGGCCAGCACCTTGCTCTATAAGCGACGAAACTATTTACTGGAAGTCATGAGTGGTTACTATTGCTGTCTTTAGGCACCGTATTACTTCCTCCGTCCCATAATGTAAAACGTTTTTGCAAGATAACATAGCTTGTAAAATCATCTTATATTGCGAGACGAGGGGTAGTAGTTTAGTACACTAGCGTTTCTATTCCTAAATTTTGTAAAAATAATTGAATGCTTCAGAACCTAGTGTTATCTGTTATGTATATCGCTACAGATTTTAAGCAGCCAACAAGAGCAGCTCCGTCGATACAAAAGTTTAGCCCGAATAACTCCGACCGTGAACAACAAATCAGCAGCATCCTCGCCACACTCGTTGTCGTTACTGTTCTCGACAACATGCTTGCAATGATCTAAGGAAGCCACATGGTGCTTGGGAGTTTCCCAACCCGCCTCTGCCTCCCTATATATGAAGGTGCATGTTTGCACGCACGAGCTGACTAATTTCGGCCTCACTATTCCCCAACCTTCATGCCATATTGACCTTTATCTCAATGTAGCATATCTTCATCCCCCAATATCTCTCATGTCCAGGTAACTACTCCCATGAGCCATCTCGTTGTCAATGTAGCATATCTTCATCTTCCAATATCTCTCATGCTGAGGTAACTACTCCAATCTTGCGAATAATCATGCAAACTATGTATGTTGTACATGCACCTTTTTTGCCAAAAATAATTGGTATTTAGATGAATATCCATGAATTGAAGTGGCCCGTCGTTGCATCCGTAGCATTAAATTTGGATTCATGTAGCACTGTTGAGCCGCTGCTGCCAAAGTTGAGACGCATGTGAGCTTCACAAAGCCGTGCATCCTCCTTATTCTTTTGTCTTGTTTTTCATATATATGATGGATTAGTGCAAACATTTGTTATTGAATTATGACTGTAATGTGTATTTCAGGTATATATGATATCATCTATGATGTCTGATTATATAGTTATTTTTTTCATTTTTCTTTCATACTATAAGAAAAACACTAAATGGGGCCTAGCTTCGTTATAACTGCACTATAACTTTTCGTAGCTTCTGGCCGAACCACCGGTAATTGGCATAACACGCTATTTAAAACTTTGGTTGTAATGAAGCAAATGTAGCTATCCAATCATGAATACACTTTCTGAAGCTCATGTCGACATTGCAAACAATTCTAACGTCTGATCTCATTATCGCCCATGTAATGTTTGAATAGACGGAGGAGAGGAATAATCTGCCGCCAGTACCTCTATTTCGACACTTCCCATTTTGATCCAATGACAGTGGGATTGCCTGCGCAACAGCGGGGTCCAATGAGACCTGAACATATGATGTGCCTCGGTGGCGACATAGTAGCGGAAGTACTGTTAGCATCACCATC